>NC_051155.1:176454267-176557412 GCF_013339745.2 Dermacentor silvarum
GTTCTCTTCATGGTGGCATCAAAGCGCGAAATTCAGAGCCGTACTCTCTCGGTCAAGGGACACTCGTGTGAGCTTGCCTTGCTGGTGACGTCGATGAGCGGCTCGATCGATGTAGAAGACCTGCCCGAGTCAGCGTCGCTCTTGTCACTTGGACGGTAGCTACCAGGCGTGTCCATCTTCCCGTTCGGCGAGTCTTCTCAACGCGCACTAGTTTTAATCCTGTCGACTGCGTCAAAATGTAAAGAACTCAACGGAGACGGATAAAGCCGTTCCTCCATTTTATTGAACTTCTTCTTTCTCTTCGTCTCCTCCGGTACTCGCGCCACTTCGACTTCGTCTTGACGGCACTCCACAATTGTAACGGAGGAAATAGATGAAGCCCTTCAGGAAGCACGGCACAGAACGCGCGTTTGCTCTCTGACGTGCGTTCGCTGCCAGTGAAAGCGCGCGTCCCTCGCGCCCTTGCACTTGCACATACAGCGTCCGGAGTGCGGCGACGATTTCATCGCCGTTGATGTCATACGGAACCTCACGGCAACGGCACGGCGACGGCAGAAATAGGCTTTGGAGTGTCCATATAATAGCTATCGCAATAAAAATCTGCTTTATCGCGCAATTTCTGGTCCGTATGTTTTTGCTCACGGGTATACACTTTAAGCGAAACTTCGCCGTCGGCATCACGGTGGGGCTCGCAATATATTTAGGTGTATGCTGCATGCTGTGTGGCATATGCGGGTTATATTACTACACTATTCAATCACTACTGATTGCACTACCGCGGTCCTGCATTCTTGATTAAATAATTCCTCAGAATTTTGACAATGGCAGCCCACAAACGAACCTCGTGAAACATAGCATTATCAGCGCATGCCTTTTATCTTAAATCTTCCCAGACTATTAAATAGTAAAAGTGCGAAACAAAAAATTGTCGCAATTTCACCCGAAAGGCGAAGCATCAATTGCGATAGCAAATTAGTAGACAGCTATACGGAGTAAGGATAGTAGTTTTATCAGCTGTACCAACTTGGACATGCAGCAGCACCAGCAACGCGCAGACCTGTTGTCGACGCCGTCGGGGTTTTTGCCGGCGTTCGCACCGAACGCGCGCGGCGTTGGTGACTGTTGCCGGTGCCCCTGGGGGCGGCTCGGAGGTTTTCGACGAGATCAGAGCGGGACACTCGTCGAGCTGCGTCGGAATTCTTACCCACCTTCTCGCCTCGCAACGTTTTATTGCGATAGCAATTATATGGACACTCAAAAGCAGATTTCTGCCGTCGGCGTCGCCGTCGCCGTCGCCGTGAGGTTCCGTATGACGTCAATGGAGATGAAATCGTCGCCGCGCGCCGCCGAACGCTGTATGTGCGAGTGAAAGAGCGCGAGGGACGCGCGCTTTCACGGGGAGTGAACGCACGGCGAAGAACAAACGCGCGTTCTGCGCTGTGCTCCCTTAAGGGCTGCAGAAGTAGGCGTCTCTTTCCTCCTCCACAATCACCATATATGTAGAGTAAACGTACCTTCTTCCGACGCGCGAGAGGCCGTGGGGGAGGGGGGGGAGGGAAGGGAGGCGACGTTTAGCTACGGCACTAAGTGCCTATTTATATCAGAGGCTCCGGCAACAGTCACCAAAGCCGCACGAATTTTGAGCGAACGCGGGCAAAACGCCGGCGGCGTCGACAACAGTTCTGCGTGTTGCCGGTGCTGCTGCATGTCCAAGTTTATACAGCTGATAAAGCTGCTATCATTACTCCGTATAGCTCTCTTCAAATTTGCTATCGCAATTGATGCTTCGCCTTTCAGGCGAAGCATCAATTGCATATTTATATATAAATATGCATTTGGCGCCTTAGCTAAACGTCGTCTCCCCTCCCTCCCTGCCGTCCCCCACGGCATTTCGCGCGACGAAAAAAGTCGCGTTTGCTTTCTATATATGGTGATTGTAAAGGAGGAAAGAGACGCTTAATTGTGCACGCCCTTCAGGGAGCACGGCGCAGAACGCGCGTTTGCTCTCCGACGTGCGTCCGGAGCGCGGCGACGATTTCATCGCCGTTGACGTCATAGGGAACCTCACGGCGACGGCGGCGGCGACGCCGACGGCAGAAATCCGCTTTGAAGTGTCCATATAATTGCTATCGGAATAAAATTGGGATGACGCTTAAGCTTCACTTTTAGTAGTGGAACGCGATAGCATTCAAAGATCCCTGACTTCTACTTATGGTTCCCGACGACTGCAGCTTATAGTATACCGTAATGGTTACTGGCAAACACTGGCGGTGAACGCTATGCATGTAGGAGAGCTTTCTGATGGAAACTCGGCCTCTTGCGTGGGCTGATCCCGGAGAAAGTGCATATCCGCGCCAAGGAAATTAGATCATTTTCAGGTTTCCGCATTTGTTTCGGACTTTTAATATTTCAGTCTGAGAAGATTTAACATAAAAGACGTGCGCTGTGGGTGTTTTTTTTTTTCATGACATTTGTTTGTGGATTGTCATTCTCAAAATTGCGAGGGATAGCTTTGCCAAGAATGCAAGACAAGGTATGAGCAACATTAATGATAAATTGGTATGGCATACCTAAACGTGGTTGGGGATTATTTTCTCGGCCACGGGGGCCAATGCCGACGCCGTCGCCGGATTTTTTGCGACACGGGGCCCTAAACGGTATCACGTTAATATCCATGCTCAAGACCTGAAAACGAGGTAATTTTACTGGCGCGGTCCTTTACGGGCAGCCTAGCGGCGCCTGTGCGATGTCATTACAAGCCCAACACGGCGTATTGCAAGTGACAGGCAACAGCTTTGTCAAGTCCCATTTAGGGAGCCTGCATTCAAGCGTGCTTGCATGTAGGCTCCCTCGTCCCATTCGGTCCTTATAACGTACGTTATAACGTTATAACGCCGCCCAGTGCGCCTTTTGAGCAAGTATAGGCATTGACCGTTCGGGTTAATCTCCACTATCGAACACCAAGAAGTGTTTGATAATTGGGTGCGTGGTTTTGCGCGATACGCAAAACCTCACCCATGCCAAGGTCGATCCACATAGGTCGCGAAGCTTCGGGCGAAAAGCGGTTCAGAACCAATTGTCACCGACACCAGCAAGGGTGGTTATGGGAGCAGCGATTGAAGCGCGACTATGTTTGGAGGGAATAAACACTGGGAAAGAAAAAAGCGTTTTTAAATTAAAGCGAGACGCAGTTAGATTCATTCAACGAAAATAAAATTCCTAATTCATTTTATATATGCATGGCGAGAAAAGATACAACTGTATTTTACTAGATCATTATCAATATATACCTTTTTCCAGAGCCCACCGTGAGAGCACCCATCGATAGCGGCGGGCGTTGACGCCGCTATCACTTGCAATGCCATGCAACTCTTGGAGTGCGTGGAAAGGGGCAATCGTAAAGTTCACCTGTTACAATACGCCCCCCTCACATGTGTTGTGTTGCATGTCGACGTTTGTCTGAATTAGGTGACGCGGGTAGTTTTATTGTTTCTTAACCTGCGCAGTCAAAAGTAGTGAGTTGCGACCGTCAGATACTTGTTTACTTTAGTTGTTTTCGTGCAACAGCGCTGGCCGACGGGCTTGGCGTTCGACGAAAGGACGAGCACTCTACGCAATCTACGCCCAAAGTGTTCTTCGGCCTCCAAAGAAAGTATGTTCTGTGCAGCGATGCGATTTAGACACCCGTACGGCTGATCTTTTCCCGCATCGCTTTTCGCGCTGAAAACTCGGAACGATCATGAAGTCGAATGGCGGGGCATTTGAATATACAGCTCTAATGGCAGGCCTCCTAAAACAAATTTCGCGCCTATGAGAACAAAATGACGTCACTTCTGTTTTTGACGGATATGACGTCAAATTATTTTTTCTTCCGCCGGAAGTGTTCCCTCCTCACACAGATGGCGCTAAGCCCCATGAACCGACGGTAAGCAACCATGTTTTGAACGTATGGGCTTCTATGGAAGCTTCGCTACCAGGTATATCTACCTTGCCCATGCCTTGATCAACGGCTTCTTGGATGGCGATCTTCCTGTTACGCTATATACATGTGTAATCCTTCGCCATGGCCCACCACGTGTTATCATCAGTGACCGTGCTCGCCAGCTCACTGCTGACGCCGTTGAAGAGCTACTTCGTCTGCACATTTAACAGTTCCGTCACTCGACGCTGCATCATCCATGGACCAATGGCCACGTTGAAAAAACGAGCAGAACACTAACGTGCTTGCCACGCACCCCACACCGCAAGCGCGCATAATGCCAAAAGTTATTGTCCCAGTACGCGGGCCCGTTCATCGTTATCGACCGCTTAAGGGAACTCACTTACGTAATAGCTCGCCTCCTGTGCAATGGTTGGTGATCCAGTAACAACTTGGGAGACGCTTAAGCTTCGCCTTTAAGAGTAGAACGCCATAGCATAAAAGGGTTGCTGACTGTTCCTCGCGCTTCCCGGCAAATGTAGCTTATGCAAGCGTAATCTTTACCGGGAATCGCATGCGGAGAACGCTTCTTTGCACGAAGGCGAGCTTTCCGTTTTCTATTTCCTTTATTTTCCCCGCATGGCCGGTGCCCCCGCTGCCGCGCTAAGTTTGGCAGAAAGCATGCGGTGCGCGCCGCGTTGTGATTGGTAGACACGTTTCGCTCAATGCCGCCGATGCCGTACTCACTAAATAGACTTCGTCTGCTACTGGACAAATGTAACGGACATCCAATAAGTGTACTCGAGAAGAAGATAAGGCGAACAAGGAGCGCTGAATGCCGGACTGTGCGATCAACCTATATATATATATTGTAATCCTCATCATCAGCTTGTATTTATGTCCACTACAGGATGAAGGCCTCTCCCTGCTATCTCCAATTACCCCTTTCTTGCGCTGGCTGATTCCAACTTGCGCCTGCAAATTTCCTAGCTTCATCTCCCCACCTAGTTTTCTGCCGTCCTCGACTGCGCTTCCCTTCTCTTGGTATTCATTCTGTAACTCTAATGGTGCACCGGTTATCCATCCTACGCATTACATGGCCTCCCCAGCTCCATTTTCCCTCTTAATGTCAATTTGAATATTGGCTATCCCCGTTTGTTCTCTGATGCACACCACTCACTTCTGTCTCCTAATGTTAGGCCAAACATTTGTGTGGTCGTTAACTTGTTCTCGAGCTTCTTTGTTGACCTCCAAGTTTCTGCCGCATATGTTAGCACCGATCAAATGCAATGTTTGTACACTTTTTTTAAACGACAGTGGTAAGCTCACAGTCAGGATTTGGCAATGCTTGCCGTATGCACTTCAACCCAATTTTATTCTTCTGTAAATTTCTTTCTCATGATCAGGGTCCACTGTGAGTATTTGACGTATATAAACGTACTCATTTACACAGTCTAGAGGCTGACTGGCGATCCTGAATTCTTGTTCCCTTGCCAGGCTGTTGAACATTACCTTTGTCTTCTGCATACAATCTTCAACCCCACTCTTACACTTCCTCTGTTAGGGTCCTCAATCATTTGTTGCAATACGTCCCCCTCGTTGCTGAATAGGACAAGGTCATCTCCAAGCCGGAGGTTGCTGAGATATTCTACGTTGATCGTCACAACGTTGATCGTAAGTCTTCCCAGTCTAAGAGCTGGAATACTTCTTCTAAGCATGCAGTGAATAGCATTGAAGAGATTGTGTCTCCTTGCCTGACACCTTTCTTAATAGGTAGCTTTCTATTTTTCTTGTGGAGAACCAAGGATGCTGTGCAATCCTTGTAGATATTTGCCAATATATTCACGTATGCAGCCTGTACTCCTTGGTTGCGTAATGCCTCTATGACTGCTGGTATCTCTACTGAATCAAATGCTTTTTTATATTATATGCTTAGCCTAGCCAAAATACGTGACCAATACCTTGCGATAACGAATAGATAGCTAATCATTAGCTAATCGATAATCGTTCAATAGTCAAGTTTCGTAAAATGCTGGGGATGAATTGGTAGTGCTTAGCCTAGCACAAAAGCCCGGACTAACTTGGTGCCCATCAGCTTCGCTCTCTCTTTAGCATTGCGCCTCCAGTGCAAGATATGCTAATTCTTTTTTGTCGAATTTTTTTATTGCGATAGCAATTATATGGACACTCAAAAGCAGATTTCTGCCGTCGCCGTCGCCGTCGCCGTGAGGTTCCGTATGACGTCATTTGGAGAAGAAATCGTCGCCGCGCGCCGAACGCTGTATGTGCGAGTGAAAGAGCGCGAGGGGCGCGTCTTTCACGGGGAGTGAACGCACGGCGGAGAACAAACGCGCGTTCTGCGCCGTGCTCGCTTAAGGGCTGCCGCGAGGAGGGCCCCGGCGAGCCTCTGACCTCGTATCACGAAATCGCGCAACACTACCGCCTCACTCGCCAAACAAAACCGCCACCGCACCCCAAACTCACGAAACCCCAGCAAATCGTTTGGCGCCGCCTTCAGACCCATTCGTTCCCTTGCCCGCAAATATACAGTCACATATACCCCGACCTCTTTAGCCAACACTGTTCGCAGTGCGGCACGACCGCCACCCTTGCCCACATACTCTGGGACTGCAGCGAGGACCCACCCCCGCCTGATCTCCTGACCACTCCCTCGCCCGAAGCGTGGGATAACGTGCTCCGGAACTCTAGCCTCGACGTGCAACTCCGGGCCATTCAACGAGCCGAGGAGGTGGCGGCCAGGCACCGCCTGACCACCATCCTTCAGTGAATTTTTTTTTTCACTTAAATAAAGTTGTTTCTCTCTCTCTTAAGGGCTGCCGAAGTAGGCGTCTCTTTTCTCCTTTACAATCACCATATATGTAGAGCAAACGCGCCTTCTTCCGACGCGCGAGAGGCCGTGGGGGAGGGGGAGGGAAGGGAGGCGACGTTTACCTGCGGCACCAAGTGCCTATTTATATCAAAGGCTCCGGCAACAGTCACCAACGCCGCACGCATTTTGAGCGAACGCGGGCAAAACGCCGATTTCGTCGACAACAGTTCTGCGTGTTGCCGATGCTGCTGCATGTCCAAGTTTATATAGCTGATAAAGCTAATATCATTACTCCGTTTAGCTCTCTACAAGTTTGCTATCGCAATTGATGCTTCGCCTTTCAGGCGAAACTGCGACAACTTTTTTTTATGCTCGGAGTGAATACAGCAGTAAATAACCTGCTCTCTCGAACTCACTGCTCTCTAGGCTAGTATTATTCTACTTCTTTCGATCCAGATGCAATGAACTGTTAAGAAATATTGTATTTTGTATTATTGTAAATTTTTTTAGTGCTACATTACGGGACCCCACGGTAACAGTTCCTCACTACCTCGACGCCCCGGTCCACGAATGCAGCTGACAAATACATCTTTAGCAACTTTTACAGCGACATGAAAATGATAAATATGTTTCTGTGTCGCATTTTGTTTTCTACGCAAATTGGTTCCGCAGCTCATTGATTAAGTTGATGGAGCTGAGCGAGTGTCGAAATATGGAATCATTAGACTGCATCACTGCGAAGCGGGGCCACGGAGTTACACTTTTGTGCGACGAGCGTACCTGCCCGCCGTAACAACTGCGGTTGCGTGACATCTTTCGCAAGCCCGTATTATTAGGGTTCCTGAATCCTTAATCTCTCCGGGTGCAAGCCCCAAGGCGTATGGGAGGGATTTGCAAGTCCCAAGACGGTGCCCCACAATGGCAACACGATTACAAATGACTTCAGGTATAGCGCTCGAAAGCTCTAGAAGAGCCGACTGCATTGTTGCACACGTCGCATTAGCCTCACTCAGTCTCCTATGCTCCCAGTACCCAACATGGAAAGGATGCTTGGTGGCACATTCTTGTGGCCGCGTTCTCTGATTTTTCCTTGCCATCAAAACTTCTTCATTTTTTCTTTCTGTCGGTACGTGGAGAACTTTCACCACCCTCAATCTCTAGTATCCCGAATAAAGCAGACAGGGAAAGAATGTGAATGAGTTAGGCGGGAACCGTAACGAGTTCTGGAAGGCCAAATAACCGGCTTCGCTAAGCCATCCGTGCTAGTTATGTGACTAGTAGAACTGAATGGTTTGCTGATTTTGATAGCTTGTGGTTTGTAAAGCCGCATAAAGTTGGCAAATGTGCTTCCAATAATTGTAAGTGTTTCTCTTTGCGTTTTAATCGTGGTACTCTTGCCCCCTATACCGCTCGAAGGGTCGTTATCACAGTAGTGTCTCTGAAGTCCGACGTATGGTCTTTTCATTTCAAAAGTTGTACTGTTAGCTTCTGTAGGCTTACAGAACTAATAGCTTTTTGTTAATTGGCGTTTACACTGTTTACATTGGCGATCTTGTCCTAGTCTATCTTTTACTAATATTAGTTACTAGTACCACTATTATTATTATTATTATTATTATTATTATTATTATTATTATTATTATTATTATTATTATTATTATTATTATTATTATTTTAGTGAAACTGCTAGGACGGGATTGACCGTCGTTATATATGTGGGTTTCCACGATTTCATAGGAGAACTCGATCATTCACCAAATTTATATTTTGAATACGGGGGAGGGGGGGGGGGAGGGCACGTGTTAGGGGTAATGCGCCACCAAAATTTGAAGTCTGCGGTTGAATTACAGGCTTCATCAAAATGGCTAAACTCTCATTCACGGCTTGTTTAGGGTGTAATGATGAAGACAGCAAAAGAATCGCTACGGCAGCATGGCCCTTGAAGTGAAGAAGACAAGACCAAAGGATCGGTATCGCTGCTTTCCTCGCGCTGGCGCTTGGGTGGAACTGCACGGGTGCTCTCTGCGCTGGACCTGCGATGACTGGGATTTCCGCTGTACGAATGAAAATTTGTTTTTTCCCCTCCTGTAACCCCCCTGCTATAACGCCTTCGGGCAATGCGGGGTAATTCTTGAGTAAAGAATACATAAAAAAAGACGCCAATAAACCACGTAGCATTTGGTGGAGGTGCTGGGTACCCTAACGACTTGCCCTGGAACTCTGAAGCCGGACTCTGCCCGCCGCTAGCCGCACGACCACGCCAGACGACACCGTTTAGCGACCCACTTTGTCAACTGGCCCAGTCATCTGCGGTGCCGTTCGTCAACGAGACCCTGCTGTGTTCAGTGGCACCGCTTATACTGACGTCGACGACTGGCTTTCGTCGTACGAACGGTTGAGAAACCTCAACAAATTGGACGATCCGACAAAGCTCACAAACAATTATTTTATCTTACGGATGTCACCAATCTCTGGTTCCGGAACCATGGAGCAACTATTAGGACATCGAATGACTTTAATACTGCCTTCATGGAGGTATTTGGCCGTCCGGCCGTGCGGAAGCTTCGCGCTCAACAGCGCCTTCGCCAACGAGCACAACAGCCGGGCGAGAATTTCCCTAGTTACATCGAGGACGTCATCGATCTCTACAACCCGGAGTGAGCCAAATGATGACTGAGGAAGACAAGATTAAGCAAATCCTCAGGGCCATTGATTACAACGCTTTTCAAAGGCTCATGGCCAAGAATCCTTTCACCATTGCAGCCGTATAGTCACCTACTGCCAAAGCTTCAACGAATTACGTCGGCAACGAGCGCTCGCCCGCCAAACTATTCCTCACGTGGCCTCCCTTTCAAGTTTCGCGACTGCTCTGGGACAGAATGATGGCGGGTCTCTGCTTCCTCGAATCAAAGCCTTCATTCGTGATGATGTGGCCCGCGAGCTGTCGCTGCTCCGTCCCACCCAGCAGCTTGTCCAAGTTTTGTCCTCAGCCATGCAGCGGGCCACCCGCGAGCAGGTTGCAGAGTCTCTTCCGCCATTCCACCAGGCCACTCTGATTGCCACACCGCTGACGTACGCTGAAGTCGTGGCGCGTCCTAGACCAACGACCTTCCCATACTCGACGCCGCCACCGCGCACAGTACTTCTCCCTGTGCCTGAAATGTATACTCAATGCTTCCGGCCGCAAGATCCATGGCGCACGTGGGACAATCGGCCGATATGCTTTTCCTGGGGTCTCGCAGGACATGTGGTGCGCTTTTTTCGCCGCCGCCTGCCGCGTCCGGATGCCGTCGTTGAGCCCCACGTACCTGCAGCCCACCAGGATGTCGATTCGAACCCGTCGCTGAACTTCTGGACCAGTCATCAGAACTTCAGTAGCCGTCCTACACCATCATCGCGTCACCGTTCGATATCGCCGATGCGTCGTCACCCGCCTTCCAACGAGGGAAACTAAGTGCTGCAGCTTCGGAGGCAAGAGCTTCACACTTGTTGAAATGCCCAAGACCTCCGCTATCACCGCAAAACATTTTGGAAATACAGGTTGAAGTAGCCGCTACATTCGCACTCGTCGACACGGGCGCTGCAGTTTCCGTCATACGTGAGACTCTTTACCGTAAGAACAGGAAGGTCACCACATCACTTTCTGGCTTTGTACTTCGTACTGCCACCACGGAGCCCATCGAACCTTCAGCTGCATGCACCGCTAGGATCGTTATTCAGGACGTACTTTACACCATTGAGTTCCTTGTTCTGCCTTCCTGCTCCCATAATGTCATCCTGGGATGGGACTTTCTCTCGCGCCAAAGTGCCGTCATTGACTGCGCCCGTGTCGAAGTTGCTCTGTCTCTCCTTAACACCACCTTGCCGGCCGCCTCTCGTTACTCGTTATTGCGGCACGCCTGGCTATGATGAGTATATTGTCGCCTACGTGAGCCGAACCCTCACAAAGGCCGAGACCAACTATTCAACCACTGAGAAAGAGTGTCTGGCTATAGTCTGGGCTCTTGGCAAGTTCCGACCCTACCTTTATGGCCGACCGTTTTACGTCGTCACGGACCACCACGCTCTTTGCTGGTTGTCGTCTGTGAGAGATCCCTCGGGCCGCCTCGGTCGCTGGGCCCTGCGGCAGCAAGAGTATGATATCCAAGTGGTGTTCAGGTCTGACCGCAAGCACTCCGACACGTACGCCCTTTCTCGCTCTCCTCTACCCTATGATAGAGCGTCTCTCTTGGCACAGTACACCGCTATTTCAACGCTCAACGTCGAGTCCATGCATTCGGAACAACGGAAGGATCCATGGATTGTTGCTCTTCTCGACCTCCGGTAGGATTCTACCGCCATCCCGCCCTCCCGCGCGCTCCGCCGTCAAGCCTCTCATTTTACCGTGCGAGACAAACTGCTCTATCACCGCAACTATATACCGGATGGTCGGAAGTGGCTTCTCGTAATACCTCATCACATGCGCTCCGACATCTGCGCCGCTTTTCATGCCGACCCACGGAGTGCCCACGCAGGCAGACGTGCTGAAAACGTACTCAAGGTTGCGCCAACGCTTCTACCGGCACGGTATGCACAGCTTTGTCCTCAAGTATATCCCTGCTTGCGAAGCATGCCAACAAGGGATGGTTCCTCCGCAACGCTCTACCGGCGCCTTCCCTGCGCGGTCTTTCGATCGGGTCGGCATCGACCTTTACGGCCCACTCCCGTGCACTATGTCTGGCCGCAGATGAATAATCGTAATTGTTGACCATCTCAACAGATATGCTCACACAACCACCCTTCCTGCCGCTACAGCACTCGAGGTTGCTTTCTTCATCCTGCGCAATTTCGTGCTTCGAAATGGCGCTCCTCGAGAACTCCTCAATGACATAGGGCTGTGTCTTTCTTTCCCAAGTGTTAGAAACCCTGTTTAGCGAGTGTCACGTCATGCACCACACATTAACTACGTACCATCCTAAAACCAATGGATTAACTGAGCGCTTCAATCGCACTCTTGGCGTCATGCTCAGTATACATACGTCGCGTCGGACCACTCCAACTGGGACATGGACGCTTACAATACAGCGACTCAAGCAACCACAGGTTTTTCACCGTTTTTTTTTTTTTTGTATGAAGGAGAAGCCTCGTGCAAGCTCGATACAGTATTGCCATACCAATCTGACGCCTCCGAATATGGGCCCATATGAGAAGTAGCGAAGTCCACCGAAGAATGCCGCTAACTTGCCCGTACCTTCACGACGGAAGATAAAGCTCACCAGCGGAAAAGACATGAAAACGACCTGAGCACAACCACTTTCCGTGTCGACTCCCTGGTTTGGTTGTGGATTCCGCCTCACGTTCTCGGTCGTTCGTTTAAGCTGCTGGCTCAATACCACGGACCCTACCGGATCGTCGCCTGTACATCTGCTGTGAACTTTGTGGTCGAACCTCTGACGCCGTCTGACGACCTGCGGCGTCGCGGTCGCGAGACCGTGCACGTCAGCCGGCTTAAACCGTATTATGATCCCTCTATCGTGTCGTCACCGTGAGTCGCCAGGATGGCTACTCTTCCCTCGTGGGGCCATTGTAATGACAAAGATAGCACAAGCGTCGCAGCGTCGCGGCGGCCGCATGGCTCCTTAAGTGAGGAAGACAAAGACCAAAGGATAGGTGTCGATGTTTTCCTCACGCTGGCGCTTGGCTGGAACTGCTCGGGTGCTCTCTGCGCTAGATCTGATGGGACTGGAATTTCCGCTAAATGCCAATAAACACCGTCACAAGGAGAATTATATGAAACGCTTATTGAAGTTTCCCCGCTACCCCGGCAGAACTAAAGTTGGCAGTAATTTTACATTTGAAAACAATACATTCCGTGTTATGGGTGTCGTGTGCCGAAGGTTTGAAGTGTGAAAGTTAAAACTGTGCTTTAAAAATTACAACTGAATTCTAAATTTCTCCATATTTTCACGTGTCTTACGATGCACGTGGTCGAATTTTCCCTGGATCTTTGGTGAACTATAGAATACACGTTGTTCATTTGGTCGAAATAAAAAGCATTTTGTGCTAATGCAAGATCAAAGTTTAAATTATGCAGTTTAATTACAGCTTTTGTAGGGAATTCTACAAGCATTCTGTGTTTTAGAAGCGTACTTTATATGTGAAATGCGGGCAACGTTACATGCGGGCAACGTTTTTAATGAGTGAGTCAACGGGGGAGCCATATGCGGGCTATGTTTTAAAGTACGTGTGCTGTTTACTTATGGAAAACTTTAAATTTTTATGCAACCGCTGGAATGAAACAGCTTCGCTGGAATTTTTTATGCAACTGCTTGATTGAAACAGCTTCGCTGGAAATTGGGAAGTACACTTTACTGTGAGGACCCAAAAGTCTGCTGTCGTTTTTTCTTCTTTTTTTTTTTGCCTGACGCACACATGAACAACGCCCCTATTTTACGAGTCGCGTAAGAATATCTGCTCTGCGAATCCCGCCAGTGCCTGACGAGCAGGAAAGGCCTCGAAAATAGGAGATAACGTGGCAACAATGCACATATCGGCTACTGTAAGATGGTCCCAAGCAATGGGGCACTTATCGGCTCAGACCAGTGGGCGCCGCTCATTATTTTCGTTTTCAAGTTTACAAAAGCGCGCATGCGAATAAATGACAGAGAACAATCAGATGACAAATAAAAGCAATTTACCCCTCATGGCACACTTTGTATACAGCAAGCTAGCCGGATCCGACGGTGATTTAGTGCCGTACCATCTAGTGCTCGAAACAAAGCGCAGTCAGTCCGAGCTAATGCAGAGTTGTATCCACAAAGCGTTTAAAACTACACTTTTACCTGACAAGACGTCCCCTCAATTACTTTTTTTACACCGCTCTGCTGCACTGGAAAAGCATCTCAGGCCGAGCTCATTGAATGAGTAAGGGCTGTTTGCTATTGGCTGGCCGTAGTCGCTGAAATATTATGCCCACTACCAGGAGTGGCTGGATTTTTTTCTTACGAACGAACCTAGCGTAAAGCTTTATGAGGATACGAGCCTTGTTTTGCTTAGTTTTCTACTCTTCAAATTGGTACCCTGAGTTTGTGTCGTCAGTTTAAATCTTCACCCAATTGATGCGTGGAGTTTTTGTTCCACACGTACCATAGCGACTAACGATGCACTTCTCCCTTCAAATGAGACAGAAGTTCATAGGAGGGTTCATACTTAAAGAGATCAATAGGGGTTCATTAGGGGAATGTCATAGCCAGAATCAACGGATGCAGCCCGACACATCCCTCGTTCGACCACTTTTGATCGTTTCTCCCTTTGGTATTCGCACTTCATCGGCGGCCTGGTTATAGGTTCATGGGATATCCTGGGATGATTCTATTTCAATGTAATTCTTCGCGGTTCAAACCAGCGCGGCTTTACGCACGTTATTAGATAAGAAAGGAATATAATCAAGCGAAAGGAATCCTTCCCATTCACCAGCTCGGATAATCAAGGTCTATGATACCAGAAGCAAACGTTGCACAATATCGAGAGACAAAACTCTGAAAACTAGAGCTGCGTATAATCCGTCGCCGAGATCTTTAGTTGTGACCGCATATAGGGGGCATAACAAATTGGCAACGGGGCTCGCCTTCACCGCAACTTTCATTCGAACCTGTTTGCGAGTTAATATTGCGAAAAGTATCAGCCTTTTGCCAGCAGCTCGGCGCCTCATGATGGCATGCAACTGCGAAGAGAACGAATTATACAAGAACAACGTATACTCTCTCACGCAAAGAAACAAGCAACACGCTGAACACGAAACGTTTTATAAAGCTAAGAGAAATAATTAAACAGTGTATTTGTAGTTCTAGCGTTTTACGTGCGAAACCCAGTTCTGATTAAGAGGTCCGCCGTAGTGGAGGGCTCTGGATTAATTTCGACCACCTGGTGTTTTTTAACGTGCACTACAACGCAAGCACACGGGCGTTTCTGCATTTCGCCTCCACCGAAATGCCGCCGCCACGGCCGGGATTTGAAATCGCGACATCGTGTAGCTAGGCTGAACTTGGCTATGTCAAGGTTTAAACTTGGTTGCAGCTAGGCCTATACTCGTGTACGTCATCTGGGCTAGTACTGGAAAGGCTGCGGTAGTACTGGAAATTGGTGCACGGCGGTAGCGCGACAGTGCGGGGCACAATGCGTCCGCGTACAATGCCGACGCATTGTACCTTCTATTGCTGAGTGAGATCTCTCAAACGCGACCACTCCCGCTCGGATCGACAAGCGTATTGCCGAGCTATGCCCTCTACAGCCTCCCTGAACGCTGAGCATGCAAAAGGCTAAATTTAGAACCGATTGCGTCATGCGTCGTGTGACAACGGCGCCATCTGTGCAGGCGACGCATGCATGATGGAGCAATGGCTCATTTCCTCCGCACAACGATACCAACGTAAGGCACGTGGGCAGTACGGTTGCAGATATATAAGCGATAAAACTGTTTTTCTATTTGTGGTTTTGGGAAGCGACCCCCTCTGACTTTTCACGTCAAAAGACGCTTCGTGTCAAAAGGCGTGAGAGAGATAGACTAGGTGTTTAGATGTAAAATGAAGTACCATGTTATACATTCAAAGTGAAGGCGATGTAAAAATGAAATTCTGTCATTCCATTGTGCAATATAACACTTCATATAACTTGTCAAGAAAGCCAACTTCGAAGATAAGCAAATGATAAGTTGCTAGAAAGACAAGGCAATTGGACCTAATGCGCTTCTTAGCGTTACTGCTGCTTGACGAAATCTTTTTCCATTTAGATTCTATATAATTTATACAATGCAATTCTCGTCGAAAATGCCATCACGCTTACAATATTTTCGAGATGCTTGACGATACTGTTTGTACAATCTCCTATGATGAGTATTTAAACGCAAGGCCACCGAAACATATTTAGTTTACTTTAGACACGAGATATACAAGCAAGACAAAACGTTCACACGAAGATGAAGGGTCGAATCGTTTTGTCAAGGAGACTTGTTTACGCCAGGATGACGACAAGTCCTCTTGTCGAAACATTGGCTCTATCGGGATTACTTGTTCGGCCATTGCTGATCAAGTCAAGAGATTGCCATTGACACTTGGTATTTAGCTAAATTATCTGTCCTCTTTCTGTTTGGGACACCTTACATTTCTATGTATACCGCTTGGTTGGTTATCCGTGGATGCTCTTTATATATTGTGAGTTCGCTGTTGCTTGCACTTACATTTACTTCGCTGAGCGTACGTTAGCAATGTAGACGGAAGCGTAATTACAGGGACCGCGTCACAATCATTCACACACGCGCTTCGCCAGTGTTTTTTTTGTTTTTTTTTGGCAAGAGAGAGCAAAAAGGAAGTCAAAGAATGCGGGCAGTTTTTGCTTTTGTTTTTGGTGCGCGACAACGTGGGAGCACATAAAGCGAGGAACTGAAGGCACCTCGGATCGACGTGGTAATGGGAAGCTTAATTATACGCCTCGACATTTTGTTTTTACGGTTCGCCTCTGCTGTCGCCAAGAGAGTGAGTCCATTAGTTTGGCTCGATAGTTGTCACCGGACAACCTGAAAACGGTCGTTCACTGGCGGCAAGGCGGCATTCACTCACTGTGAGCCAGACGCGATCTGTCGCAATTACGGGCTTGGACCCTGTTTTCCTAGCAAAGAGAGCGTGGAATGCGCCCTTACTCTTTGTAGAACGACGTTTGTAACAGCTGGCTGGCGCTACGCCCACCAAGGACACAATTCAGTAACGTGCGCCGACATCGCAATTAACCAAAAAAGGCCAGAAAGACACTTCAGTGACAAGGTGCATGCTTCACGTAATGTTTTGTTCGGGGCATGTTAGGAGCGTCGTGTAAATTTGGTGTGTTCCGCATCTGCAGGCATATTTGTGCTTCAGAATTGCTGTGGTATTAGTAAGAGCGGTGACTGATATGGCCCACTGCTAAATTCTGTCGCCATGACAACCGAAAAAGTGGAATAAACGCAAAGAAAGGATGATGATGATGAAATAAACTTTAATTTTCGAGACAGTGTTCCCGAGCGTTTGAGCTGTGTATCACTCTAGGTGGGAGGGTCCCTTATTCCAGGAATCCTCTGGCCGCGATAGCATCCCGGGATCTGGCGACAAGACGTCGTTGTTCGTCCAGGGCCGGGGTGGAGATCTTGGCCTCCCACGTCTCGGCGAGGAGGTTCACGTCTTCGGACGTTGTATGTTTGGTAACGGCGTCTTCGGGTCACCACGGGCACTCGAGTAGTAAATGAGCCAGAGTGTCTGGCACGACGCAGATCGGGCAGTTGTAGGTGTGTAGTGTCGGATGGATGCGATGCATGAGGATCCCATGGGTGTACGTGTTGCTCTGCAGTCTTCGGAATGCGGTGCTTTCCTCTTTGGTTAGTTTTGGGTGAGGTGGCGGGTACACCCTGCGTCCCAGCCGGTAGTGTTGGAGGATGGC
The DNA here is from genome assembly GCF_013339745.2 of Dermacentor silvarum. Lineage (NCBI taxonomy): Eukaryota > Metazoa > Arthropoda > Arachnida > Ixodida > Ixodidae > Dermacentor > Dermacentor silvarum. The sequence goes on from NC_051155.1 coordinate 176,471,460, forward strand.
GTTATACGTGAGGGGTATTGTCTCCGCTTCCGCTGCGTCACCAGGCGGTCGTGGGTCTCGCGAGGCGGCGAGAGAGGCCCGGTTGACGTGATCGCGAGCCGCGGCGTGTGCCGCTTCGTTTCCCTCGAGCCCCTCGTGCACTGGTACCCACGTGACGCAGGTGTAAGCGAGCGGAGTGCTTCTTTTCTTCAGAATTTTGACAGCTTCCACCGATATTCGGCCTCTCGTGTAATTGCGTACTGCGGATTGGGAGTCCGTGAAGACTGCGACCGCGTTCGTGCTCGTGGTGGTGGCGAGAGCGATCGCCGCTTCTTCCGCTGTCTCCGAGTTCCGCACCCTGACGGTGGCGGATGCCAGTTCTTTGCCTCTCGAGTCAACCACACTCAGGGCGTAAGCGGTTTTGTCCGGGTATTTCGACGCATCTACGTAGCGAGCATCTGGATCGTGCTTGTGGTGTCTTCGGATGGCGTCGACTCGAGCGAACCGGCGTCCCCGATGATGCTCGGAATGCATGTTGCGCGGTAGTTTGTCGATGCTCAGGGATTATCTTATGCATGGCGGTATCTTGACCTTGCGGTCCGCGTCGGAGATGTAGCGTTCTCCGTAGCCGAGGCGTGCAAGGACCGATCTGCCCGTCGGTGTGAGCTTCAGCCTCTCGAGTTGGTTGGTCTTCTGGGCTTCCACCGCGCAAAGAAAGGAAAAAAAAGTATTACAGCCTTCAGCGTTACATCTACAAGCCGCTCGGAATGTTTTTAATGCAAAGCATTTTTTTCTCTTTCCAGGCACTTCGCAGTAGGTTCCTGACTGTACATATCGGTGTTGTACGCGTTCCTCTAAAGCCGGAACGAAATCTCGTTCCTCGTTCCTTTCCAATTTTGGAAGCAGTTCCCTTTACAAGTTCCTTTAATGCGAAAGGAACGCGTTCCAGTTGCAGTTCAAACATTGGAACATGTCGTTACATTAATGTTACATTTGATTTTATGAATTAAACTATAGTGTCGCATAATCCTGAGGCGAAATGAAGTCAGCAATTTAAAACTCACATCGCATACTACGTATATTATGCGAATTTGAACATTGCCGGCGGCAGATTATCTGGAGAAAAAAGAATCCAAAGAAACGCTCCCAGACGAATTTTTTCAGGGAGCACCGAACATACCTGCAACTTTGGTGCTCGTATGTTACAAGTGCAACACATATGGAACTTTCCACTTCGGACTTCGAATGCGCAGTCGGATATACTGCGCTTCAGATCTGCAAATAGAAAGTTACTCACATGCACCAATATCCTCCTGGGTACCGAAAAGAACGAGGCATAATCGCTCTTTAGGGTGGTTTTTATTGTCCACTGTTTTGTCATGACATAAATATAGAAGGCTATGGTCATGAACATGGAAAACAATTCTTAAATTTTGAATACCACGGATAGATGCCAAAAGCTCCGTCTCCATGTACGTAAAAAATTACTATCGCCATCATCTCCTCATGTTAGCTGTGGTAAAAGCTGCATTTCATTGTTTAAACGCTGAGATGAAAATGGAACTACGTGTAATACATTGTCATGTTGGTTCCGCACCCGGTGTTTTCACGCAATCTCGGTGACTTCGAAACACGCCTCGAGGTTGCTTTCGGCCGTCGGGAACGATACAGAGGTCTAGACCAATTTATTGTCAAATTTCTCGAAATCGGATGACGAGAATATGAGTACACCACTTCTTTACAGTTACACATGCACCTAGTGCATGTGTAACTTCATACCCAGAGCGAATATTTTTCGCAATCATTTCCGAATGAACTTAAAAAAAAGTTAAAGGTATTGTGCGATGTATTAGTACAATGGGTCTTAAGAGGCTATAACTAAATTTCTTGCACAAGAAACCGCATTAGAAGCCACCATAGATAGGCGTTTAATGAATGCTGATTCAATATTGCGGTATGAGTGCAAAAAAAATGATGTCCAGAATACATAGTCGCAATTTAGCGTTATTTGAACTCAGCAAGAGTTACATTTCAATGTTGGTGTCCGACAGGCCGGCATGGAAGAAACAACCTACAAGGGGAAGCGAAACGTGGCAATCTTGAAGCCTAGTCATAAAAAAAAATATGACGGAGAACTCACGAAAGAAAATTCACGATAGTCACGTGACAGGCAAGCCGTAGTTCTTTGCGCCTCACGCGGTCGCCCATCCGCCCTGCATGATGTGCTGCGTACGTGCGGGCGTCTGTTCAGTGCTGTGGAACGTTTACAGAAGGAATACCCATCTCTATGCCGTTCCTTCGTAAACCTAACCAGTTACCGGTACAGTTCCACTGACCCTTCATGGAACGGTGGCGTTCGTCCGTTCCTCCCAAAAGGAACTAGTTCAGGAACGCCGTTACAATTCCGTACAACACTCATATATATATATATATATATATATATATATATATATATATATATATATATATATAGGCTCGTTTTGCACCTCTTCAATAGAAATCATGCGGGCCCCAAGCACCAGCGAAGTAAACGAAGCTTTCAGTCTCATTGACGATACCGGGTATAGGGACGTTGACCGCGAACGTTAAATTGTTTATCGCTTAGGTTAATACGCGAGTGGTGAGGCGATGTTAAACATTACCACTTTACCAGGCGTGTACCACTTGTGCTTGTCTAAGTAGTACACATAACACACAACAAGACATGTGTGCGTGACCTTTTGGTGTGTGCCATTGTTCGTAGTCTGAGAGATGAGGTTAGCACTGTCATTGTCTCACATAGAGCATATCATCGTGGCATATGTGTTGATTTCCTGGATGGCCTCTTGCGTAGTCCTGATGCTGCGCAGCATCATTGCAGCTTTATGTCATAACACCTGCGTCCATTGTCTGCGGGGAGAAACTTGCAATGTGTTTATTTTTCAAGATAGCAGTAACGCACGTTACCATACCGTAGCTTTTTTCCAGTTTGTCCGCAACTGTTGTCATGTCTAGTGGCAGCATTTCCTTTACTAAAGATACCCCAATTCGGGCATATATTTTGACGTTGTTCTCCGACAGCAACTGCCCATTTCGCTACCACACGCACAGGGAACTGCCGATCGCAGCGCAACCTCGCGCGCGCATCGTGGGAGGGAGCGGGGACTGCGTTTGACTCCGGCACCAACTGTATACTTTGCACAGCGGCACGCGGACCTGCCCGCCTTATCTTGAAAGCAATCTGCAGGCGGCTCATACTTTTATGCGTTCGGCGTACTCGTCACTCAGTTTGCGTTGAAGCGATACACAGAACGATGTTCACTTCACTCACTGCTGCTGCTGCGCTTCCGGACGCCACCGTTTTGACAGCGAGTGTCCGCAGTCATCGAGTGTGATGTTTTCATGTGTTCCTGTGTGTGCTGACACCATGCTTCTTAATTTAGTTAGCAAGTGAGCGAAAAAGTTGAAACAGCCAATAAAACTTCTATCCTTACTTCGTATAGCTGTCTTTACCATAGAGTTTCTCACTATAACACCTAGAGGGTAAACTGGCGCCACCGTCTATGCGAGTTTCTTAAAGGGCGCCGTGCCCTCATGAGAATGACGGGTCATGTGTCTGCGAGGCTTGTGTTGGCTGGTGTTGAACGAGGCTTCGTCTAAAACGTGGATATGGCTCCACAAAGAATGCGTTCTTAAAGCAAAATCTACATAAAAGGCTTTCATTCACCCATATTACATCTCTCAATAAAGTTTATTCACCTACAATGGAGAATCAAGCGAAGAAAAGCAAGAACAGACGACAAGTTGCTCCAAAGCGAGCGAGAATCTTGTCGTCTGCCCTCCAACTTTAGCGGCCAGCTGATACTTTTTACGTTTCATTTAATTGTGCATCCAATAGTAAGCCCTCAAAATTAAACAAAAAATGTTTTTGTGTATTAATAAAGCTAAAGCAGTTTTTTACATGCTGTTTTAGCAGGAAATGAATCATTGTGACAGACGGAACGGTGCTAGCCAGGCGCGTCTTCAAGGCGTTCTGGCTCTCCAAGAACGATGCCAATCCGAAGTCACAGTATACTGGCATTCCCATGGATACCTCAGCGCAGCAGCGCCAGTTTTCCCTCTAGGTAATGTATAGTGAGAATCTCTATGTTCTTTACTCAATCTCACAAGCTGTTGTCAGCACTATGGAAACTACACCAATTCTTAGCCGACAGGAAGGCGGAATGCCCCTCGAGATGTGCTTATCCGCGTCGCGTCGTCTGCTCAGCGTCAGCTTGCCAACCTGTTACATGCTCCATGACTGTTGGATTGACGCAAAAAAGTTTTTGACTCCGTAACCATTAGCTGCGCTTAGATGCATGCGACAGCAGGGTTTCGCTTTACATGTACGCTTTCTCTGCAGTTACTTTGCAGCCTCCTTAGCAAGTAATACGGGAAAATGCCCTTATCTGCGTCACAGCGTCTGCTCGGCGTCTACTTGACGTTTGCTCGCTACCGACATCACGTACCATGCTAGAGCGGGGTAGTAAATTGATGATGCCGTGAACAAATAGGCTTTTACAACGTTCTGCATCGTCAACGCATTGCGAATGCTAATGCTGTGGCCATCTGCTAACTATAAATCAAGCCAGTTTTAAGGCTCTGCGCCATGGCTGTAGTCCTAGCAGCGTGAAAACAAACAGCCCATCTCAATAATTAAGAGAAAACATACATAATGCTTTGACCTCAGCTTGAGAGGAGACTTAGCGATGAGAGATTTTGCCACTTGTTTCTTGCTGACAGGGCGGAGAGCCAGTAACAAGCGCGAATTCGGATAGAAGTGGATGGTCGGTGCTGTATGGGTGCTGCCATGTTGATATAGGTGATCACGGTTAGGGTGGCTATTACGGTTACCGGCCGTAACTGCGACAGTAATTCTCAGTATACAACGTGCATGCGCAAAGCACCTAATCATGTCACGGGTCGCTTTACCGTATCATTTAGCGAGCAGAAATAAATATTTCTAATGTATACCCAATAGTCAGCCAGTTACGCCCGGAACTATATACCGCTGCGCAAGGATATTGCCTGTTTACGCCTCGTACCTTCGGCAGTGCTGACAACAGCTGGTGAGATGGGGTATACTAATCGGCTATCGCAATCGATGCTCCGCCTTTCGGGCGAAACTGCGGCTCTTTTATTTCATTACAATAACCACTGCAGGCAAGCTTCGCTTCACTTCTATTCTAGCATGCACGTTGAATCTCCATAATTTAATTTTTCCTGTTCGATTCCCCGTATTTTTATTGCAATAGCAATTATATGTACACTCCAGGCGCATTTCTGCCGTCGCCATCGCCGTGAGGTTCCGTATGAAGTCCAGAGCGATAAAATCATCGCCACGCGCTGTATATTGTATGTGCGAGTGAAAGCTTGCGAGGGTGAGCAGGCTATGACGGCTCTATCTCGCCCGCGCTACAAGGATGAGAGAGAGAGGGAGACAGTGGTTGCGAATAGAGCGGGCAGCAAGTGCGCCGTTTTCCGTCGCACGCGAGGGGGGGGGGGGGGGGGGGGGGGGGGGCGTTTTACTCTGGCTGCAACTGCGTATGCGGCGGCTGCGCGCGGTCGCCTGGCCGTACCTCGAGAGCGATCTGCGTTGGGGGCGTCGTCTACATGTAGGTGAGTCGGCGGTTCGTAGCTTTGTGCGTGCTGTGTGTTCTTAGCGCTCAGTTTGCGTTGCAGCGATAGACCACATGAAGGTCACTTCGCTCGCAGCTGCTGCCGCCTTTCCCCATGCCAGCATTTTGCCAGTGAGTGTCCGCGGTCATCGAGTGTGATGATTTCCTGTTTGCTGTGCGCGCTGACACCATGCTTGTTAATGTAGTTAGCAAGTGAACATTTACAAGATGGTACGGCTGATACAAGTACTATCCTAATTCGTGTGGCTCACTGCTAATTTGCTATCGCCTTTCGGGCGAAACTGCGACTCTCTTTTAGATGCGAAGCATCTTATGGTCGGGGCTATGTCACTCCCTCCCTCCGCCGTGCGGCGTCCACCCCCACACTGCGCATCCTCCTCCCCCTCCTCTCCTTGTACGTATATGTATAGTATACGTACGCCAAGCTCCGGGTTCCGGAAGCCGGCTTCTGCTTCCGGCTCCGCTTCCGTTTCCACTTCCGGTTCCGCTTCCGGTTACGGAAGCCAGCTTCCGGCTTCCGGAGAACGCTTCCGGCGTTTGGCCCGAATGATCCCCCGGTGCTTCGCCCACTCATCATCATTCACTTCGTCCTCTCATTCTCCTCCCGCTACGCCGCCGCGATGAGTGCCACGGACAGCGCCAGCGTCAACGCCAGTGTCAGCGCCGTGGACAGCGCCGCGAGAAGAGGGCTCGAGCTGCTACCACGAAACGGCAGCGGCGACAGGCCGATCTGAAAACTAATGGGAACTTGAGTCGACCCCAAGGCTGCTTCGCATACTACTCAGGGTTCCCCTACGGGAAGATGGTGTAATTATTTTTTTCAGTCTGTCGTCCATCCCCATCATGGAAGCACCCAACTTCCACGGGAGTAGTTGACCGGTAAGCCCGTTTGCTTTTTCTCGTGTTCTTTCAGCTGTTACCCCACTCTCACGGTTCCTGAGTTAATATCTGCATTCTGATTTATATGCCATATCCAAAGGTTCAAAAGCCATGCGCAGTCCTTAACCAACCACTGTGGCACATATGCAGGTCTATTCCCGTGCCACTAGCTGTATTCGTAGGGATAACCTCATAGACGAAATATGTATTCAAGATGGGAAAGCCAATAAGACGACGTGTATACACAGGACGGTACTCATATATAGGACTCCAGTTATGCAGATTGGCCATATACTTTCAAACATTTTAAGTGGATTCAGTGCGGCCTTGCTTTTTACTTCTTCTGTATATTCAAGTCCATGTAAAATGGAGTAGCTGGCGCTGCTTAATGGCACCAACGTTTACTAAATATCACGTTAATGTGAAACAGCAGATTGAGGCTCATCGGTGTTAGCTGCTGCTATGTCTAATTATCGCGTAGCGGGTCACCCCATCCTTGTCTTTACCTTCTTCATCCCCATTTATTTTAAAAAAAGTAACACTGCGGTTTTCGTAGGCTCTCGGCTAGCAACGATGAGCCAGAATGATACAGAATGTGAAATGGGTATTGTCGCAGGAAGTGTGAGAAGCAGGTTCGAAGCCTTTATTCATATTCATTAACCCAAGGCTCCTTCAAGTCCTTCTTTTGTTTGCAACAACTCCGCCTCAGAATTGTTTGTTGTTACAGCACTTTAGAATACTATACTGGCAAACTCAAACCTTTCTAATGCTTGTATACTCTTTCGACTCGTAAAACAAAAAGAGGACTGAAACGCAAAATCCGCCGCGTTCTAATGAACAAGGGGTATCTGGCTTTTATCGTACAATGGCAGCTGACACAATGCTGTTTTATAAAAAAACAGGGTAAGAAAGTCACACAGTATACTGCGTCCGCACCAGTCAGAAAAAAAATATTTTACATCGATGGGGGTAATAAAGGGCCGGAAAACCACAAAACAGCCACCATATTGGAGCAGAAAATCATTCACGAGCACGAACGGGCGAAAACGGCAGCTTTGCTGACGCCCACTTGCGTACTGCCTAGGCTGCCCAACACTTATCTCGCGGCACAGCCGTCAACGTCAACCAACTTTCTAGTCATTTCTTTCCCGCCTTATCCGTTGAATGAGTGTTTGTACTTCGCTGCAAATGGTTAATCTGTGTGGTGCAGGTGCTTCGCGAAATTCAAAACGGTCATTTTGGGCTTTCTTTCGTAAAATAAATAAGTTCGAGCTAAAAACAGATGTATATGTCTGTTTAGTGAGAAAGCTTTTCTATACGCTTGTCTGCTTCTCGTGAGTGTCTCATATTTAACTGTGCATTCATGAAACGTAGTAGATGTGGCCTGTAATTGCCAAACTGGTTGTAGCGATTGCACGTTGTCACAAGTAAACATGTTTGTGGAGACGCCGACAGCATAAAAGTTGTCAACATTTAGAAACTCATCAAAATGATGGGTGTACATTGCTGAATCATTGAATATTGAATGCAGTTTATTGATTTTGTTGCCACAGAACTATAGCATTAGGAGAGGAGTAGAGGATATCGCATATGTAATCTCGTATGCGGCGTGCAGGGTAGCAAAGTGGATATCGACCTTCCGAGTAACCTCCCTGCTTTTCGCATTTCATTTATCTCTAAGACATGCGAAGGAATTCCAATAAAAGCTGTGGATGAGAGAACTTAAAACTACCCCCCCCCCCCCCCCCCCCCAGCCTTGCCCTCTCCCGCATCTTAGGCACCGCGAACACGGACGGGCGGGTGAACAATTACTAATTCCAGCTTAAGAAATAGCTGCGTAAAATGCTTCATAAAGGAATTTTTAGTGTCATACATGTAATTTATTAACAGCACTGTTTTATACCTTATGCGTTTTATACCGCAAAAACTGCGGTATAAAACGCATGAGGCTTATCTGTGTTCCATGACTGAGGACAACCTTTCCTTGCACATCCTAATCGGCGAAGGTTTTGCTTGCTATGACTGGTGTGATGGGGCCAACATGTGCTTCTTACGTGAGCTTGCGATCTGCCACACGTTACAGCTATTGCCTATTGTGGATACAGTTTGCGTGCGTTACCATCCTGAGACCAAAATATTTTCCGAATTGATAATTAGTTCCTGTAATTGCCCAGAGTAAGAGATTTCCGGCGCCTAAAACAGATACTTGCTACCACTGAAGCATCGCCTAAAACATGAAGCGAAAGTGGTGCGCTCAATGTTTTCAGTGCTTATATTGCTATTCGAACATTGCGCGCATTCGCCGAGGATGCTTTATTGTCAGGCAGCATTAATTTTTTCCCGTGGGCAAGGAAGAGTCGCATTTATTCTAGTTAGCCTGCGACAACCTGAAGGCTAACGCTGCATCCGCTAGTGCGAGCTGAACTGTCAGGGGAACAATATGCAGAGACATGCAGGAGTGCCTTCTAGATTACGTTGACCTTTGAAAAGAACACACGACCTTAAGTGCAATGCGATGACAAATGTAGCATTAGCAATTTCTTGGCTCTCTTTTTCCGAATCAAGCAAGGCAGATGTTGTCCTAAAAATGAGAGGCACAATAAAAGAACACGATACAGCCCGTTTTGTATTTCTTTTATTGCGTTTATTTTGTCTCGCAATGGTTTCAAGATGGGAGCATACCTATTCGTCCAGCGTTTTCCTTTTACAAGCCATGGTATAGCAGCGTAAGACGAGCGTCCCTGCTTCAGTTCTGACCAAGAAAAAGATCCCAATAAGTAATCGTGTATGAGAAGAACCATGTGGCGTCGTAAGCCTTAAGTCTTATTGTCTGGTGAAATAAACTGTTTGGCACTCGTCAATTTGCGCCTGAAAAGTTATTCGAGCATTGAACAAGCCATTACGCTCCGGTTTGTGTTTTTTGTGTTGCGCGTAGGATTCGATATTGATTACTTCCCTGTGGCTCGTCTCCGGATTTCCGGCTTGACTGATACTAAAACTTGGTTACGCAGCACTGTTACAGGGACCAGAGAGGCGCTGTTTTTTTTTACCATATTTAACACTCCAACGTCGGCATATTTAAAAGCACTAAAGAAATAATTCTTGCAGAAGAATTTCGTTTCATTTAGCCCTCGTAATCGAATGCCACCGATATGTGTGAGGACTAACATTTCTTTAAACTGTGGCGTATGTCGCGAATTAGCGACATGCGGCGCTTAGGCCAAAAAATGTTGCACACATCTTGCTACAAAAGGAAAGGAGGTAGTTGCCCCCCTTAAGTTCCTCAAAATATTTTTCAAGCCAAGCTTGTATACGCTAGCCTGCACCGGCGATGTAATGCTAAATCTACTATGGCTGATACACGCATTTGATATGCGGGTGTGAGCCAGGGAGAAGAAATAAAGAGAGAAGGAAAGAAAGGAAGAAAGAAAGAGTAGGTGTGGGGACAGCGGCGCTGGCGCCGGATCACGTGACGCGCGCCACCAATTAGGGTCGTTTGGTGTGTCGCGGGGAGGGAAAAGGAAGGAAAGGGGGTTGGCGCGTTTCGCCGTGCTTACTTGCCTCAGATCAGTTTCTGCGTCCGGCAGAGTAGGCCTCGTGTGGTGCGTTCCTCCGAGGAGCAGGCTGCGTTTGAGCAACACCGCAGCGAACTCGTGAGAGCTTCCGAAGCCTAAGCGAAACCCCGAGTTGCGGACCCCGAGTTGCGGGAGAGCGATGGCTGGTTCGTTGGCGGCCCTCGGTTTGCGCTCGTGCAGCGAACTCGTGAGAGCTTCCGAAGCCTAAGCGAAACCCCGAGTTGCGGACCCCGAGTTGCGGGAGAGCGATGGCTGGTTCGTTGGCGGCCCTCGGTTTGCGCTCGTGCCGTTGGATGCCGTGCCGAGCACGGGCTCGTACCACTGCTCCCGCGTTCGTCGTCGTCGTAGGCTTCCACAGCAGGCTGCGATACCGCTAATTATTCCAGCTTAGAATTTCCATTCTCTTCTGCCGTTGTAATGGGGAGGCCACGTTTACGGGGGTATGAGCCATTCGTGAGCAACTGATGACGTGGCCTAACGCCTTTTAGCAATGCCACCGCGAACGCGCAGCGGAAAGGGCTCGTCGTCGACGTGCCGATTATAGCGTGAGGGCTTCCGAAGCCCAGGCGAAACATCAGCGAAGAGCCGCGGACCCCGAGTTGAGAGAGCGCGATGTTGAAGCCAAACGTCAGTGAAGAGCCGCCAACCCCGAGTTGCGTAAGCGTGATGTTGAGGCCAAACGTCAGCGTCATCTTGCCCTCCAGGAATTGGACAACGGTGGTGCACGCCTCGGCAACGCGAGCGCCAACTTCCCCAGTTGACAGCCAGATTTCAACGCGAGTTTCGCAACCGGAACGTTCACAATAGACACGTTCGGTTTGGTGATGCCCAAAGACGATGCAATACGCCCATTCTCACCGGAAGGGCAATATTCACTACAGCAGACCCACCACAGTCACATCCTATCTGGCTTGCGTCTTCACAGTAGTTGAAGGGCTCTGAAATTTTTTTTTCTCAAGAGATGACCGCATATTTACCGGATGGGTGACACGGAATTTACGAGTATTACATGGGTGCTGAAAAGACTGAAAACTTTTGACACTTATCTGCAGACATAGACATGCATTGTATTTCGCAAAAAAAAAATGTCCATCCCACCTTGGTCGCTTGTATGGTTGGCGTGTGCTGTTGCCAGTGTCCGGTGCTGTCAATGCTAATGCAGGCTACACGTAGCGCGCGTAGCGAGACGGGGCGCGTGCGACCATGGGACAAGTGCACCCCCCCCCCCCCTCCAACTACGACAAGAGTTATGGGGCTGACTTCACAAAGCTTTGCGTTCGTAAGTGCTGCTTGCCATTGGCCAGCCGCCTTATAATGATATGTCCAACAACACGATTGGCTGACAGCTGCTACTTCAACGAATAGTTTTAGCGTAAGGACGTTTTTGAGAATTTGGCTCCTGGTGCCTGATTCACAAAGCTTTTCTTTCGTAAGTTCGCTTTGCCGTTGGCTGGATTCCTTCGCTAATGATATGTGTGGCATCCGGATTGGTTAAAATTCATTCTTATGAAAAATTCTAGTGTAAGAAGTTTTTGTGAATTCGGGCCCATGGTTTTTAGCACAGCATTCTTTGGCGAACGATAGCGCTGGTACCATTACACTTTTCCAAGTTCCTCGCACCACCTCGTATATGTTGTTGCTCCAAAGTGCTTTGTTTCATTATTGCTGCATTCCCCCTGTTCCCTTTTATTTTTAGACAATCTTGGCGGACGCTTGAGCCTTCATTTATGCATACGTCCAGATGTTTATATTGCTTGACTATGGATATGACTTCCTGTTGAATTGATAGCACGTCGCTACTCGTCTCTTCATTAAAGATCAAATTCCCCATTTCTTTCTGTATAGGTTAAGGCATGGATTCATCGTTGCATTGCCACGTATGTTCACAAATCTGTAAATCCGCTGCATTGCCCGCTAGTTGTGCTAAGTCGTCCTCATTATTCAGCCTAGGAATCTTCTGCTGCACCTTTTGACCATTACGGATGTAAGATAGATAAAAAAATGCAAGCTAGACCACCATGATGATTACCACGATTTCATGGCATCCAATTTGAAACGGGACGGTGACAAATAGTCACCGTCATCCACCCAGCTAAGGATGGATGGATGGATGGAGGGATGCTATAAGCGTCCCCTTTCAAACGGGGTGATGGGTTGCACCACCGAGCTCTTGGTTATTATTTTTCCGAATGTCTCACCTGTACCGTGTGTTTCAGCGAACGCTTTAAAAAATTTTTAAAGTCGTCTGTAGCAGATAGCACAATTCTCGTTCATGAGCTGGTCTGCTTGAAGAGGCGGACATCACTTGCACAGAAAATTGAAATGCATAATAGACTACCTAACAAAATTAACTAATAAACTTTTTAACTATTACCTTATCGCCCATATTGCAATTTACAAACTCTAGCCGTGGAGTTCGCAAGGCGATCTTGAAACGAATTCTCAGGATGGCACCAGTTTCGAGATATTAATTCCCGAACTTTGTGGAGAAAAGCTTTGGCGTTCCGGTAACTTTTGTGCTTCAAGGCATAAAACGACGTTTTGTTAAAAAGTAACTGGAACGCCAACGCAAGACAGGGGTAATTGGAGATCACAAGGGGAGGCCTTCGTCCTGCAGTGGACATAAATATAGGCTGATGATGATGATGATGATTATGATGATGATGAAACTGTATTAAGGGGGATTAAGGTGGATTAAAGTTGGTGCAAATTAGAGCAACGTGTATTAAGGTGCAATAAAGTAGATTGAGGTGTATTAAAGTGAATGAAGGTGCAATAAAGTGGAGTATTGTGGTTTAGCGTGGATTAAGGTGGATTAACGTCGGTACAAATGTGAGCAAGATGGATTAAGGTGGAGTTTTAATTTAACTTGATAACTTAGACAGGTCGTAATGATTTCGCATTCAAATCACGCAAGGATACTTAATTGACTATAAACTTTTTTAAACATGAATGTGTACAATGGTATGGCATCTTGCGAGACGTGGCCATATTGCTGCTAGAAAAACGCCACAGAGATGTGTCTACTTGTAGTTCTCTCAACGCAGGGGAAGTCTACGTGTTAGCCAAAATCGTGATTTTAACGTTTGAGAGCCATTCATCAGTCGTTACCATTCGAATTTACTTTCATCAACTTCATGCACAGTACGCGCGGTCCTCAAAGCAAGACAAGTACAATAGAGTGGAAGGGAAACGGACTGCAGCTTACTCCACAGTGCACCCCTTTGTCATGAGAACAAGTTCAACGAAAATACTGAGCATGTAGCTGAGTTTCTTTGAACCAGCTGTGTCTAGAGCTTGGGTGCTTTTCTGATATCCGTGAGGGCCAAAAGCGCCGTGTCTGGAGCATGGCGGTGAACGTTCTTCTACTCCACAGCACAGCAAGTTTTGTGGTTTGGACAGGACCGATTGCAGTCAACTTCAATAATCTAGGTTCTGAGTGGAAATGTAAATGAACTGGAACAAAAAAAATGGTCGCAGTTTCACCCGAAAGGCGAAGCATCAATTGCGATATCAAATTAGTAGAGAGCTATACGGAGTTAGGATAGTAGCTTTATCAGATGTATAAACTTGGACATGCAGCAGCACCAGCAACGCTCAGAACTGTTGTCGACGCCGTCGGCGTTTTGCCCGCGTTCGCACCGAACGCGTGCGGCGTTGGTGACTTTTGCCGGTGTAATGATACACTCGTCGAGTAGCGTCGGAAATCTTACCCACCTTTTAGCCTCGCAACATTTTTATATAAATACGCATTTTTTATTGCGATAAAGACTTGCCGTTATGGCATAATTCTTGATATGTATATGTGTATTATATGTGTGCTGTGTGGCCTGCGTTGTGTATGAATTGAAGCAGTGTTTTGTGGAATCTGTTATCATGTATCCAGTGGTCATAGCTGGTTGTCACACTGTAGCGGAGGCCGGCTTGTAGTAGGAGACGCGAGCGTTCCGATTGTAAACCAGTACATGTCCATATTAGATGGTATGCATCTGCTTCCATCACAGGGACGGAACAGTATGGACACGTAGCATCCAGTGGTAAATGCGACCAGTTCCACTTTGGGATCACAGCCGGTGTAAGGGCCACCCCGGCCCGAAGCCTCCTAAGCACAACTTCCTCCGCCCTAGTAAGGTGAAGGGGGAGGGAGCAGACACACGGGGGGAAAAGAGCGCGTGTGTCCTGCCGGAGAAAATTTTTACGGGCTCGGAGTGAGTTAAGGGGTTGAAGTGGGAGGGGAATAGACGAAGGTCTGGATTAGGAGGGCAATGTGCCTGCTGGTCAGCAGCAATGTTGTGAGTGTTCGCTGCATGGCCTTGAATCCAGTGTACCTTGACGCAAGCTAGTAGCTGTTTTAACACGAAAGTGTTTTATTCCGGGGTCCACCAAGACTTCACTGACGTATTTCCGTCACGGAAATACGTCATAGAACATAATACAAAGAAAGAAACCAGAAGAAAAAGTTCCACAAACATGCAAAATTTGGGAATCGAACCCACGACCTCTCGGTCCGCGACGATAGATCGCCGAGCGTTTAACCCATTGCGCCACAAACGCATTCGCAGAGAGCTACACAGACGCGCCTTATATATCTAACACTCCTCCGTGTACCCGCGCTCTTGCTCGGGGCGGTGCCGCCGCCTATGAGCAGAAAAGAGAAGTACTGCATTATGACACTAAAGCCCGGGATACATGGAGCGAACTTTCTCGACGAACTTCACGCGTCAAGTAACGACGCGGCGACACGACGCAGGATGTTTGCTGTGTTGCAATACATGCGGCGAACGCCGCCGCGCGTTGGCCGCCGTGTTGGCGGCGGTCCCGGCCGCCCGCTTCGAACTGAATTTGGCGTTGTCCTTGTAGAATTCACTTAGTTGGAAGCAAATGACTGCGTAAACGGCTTTCGCTTAGTCTCAGGCCGCTTCGACGACAGAGTATTATGGATAACCTTGAGTAGTTTTCGAGATCGCTTCTCGTTTCGAACGCGTCTAAGCCTAGCGAAAGAAATATCCGATGCCAACGCCATCTATCGGGGAAGTCGGGAGATAGGCATGACGACAGCATGTGGCCTCTGAGATCAGAAGATTTCTGTTGAAGGTTGTTGTAGAGAGCTTGCACTGCTTGTCTGTTTCCTCGCAGATCAGCGGATATGGGATGTACAAATACAACGCGATTCCTGAGAGATCATACTAGGAACTACTCAATCGGTGCAGAGACATGCAGACACGGCAACACCAACGCGATTGCAGACGACGCGAAAAGGCGCGCGCGCGCGCGAAACACCAGCATGCATTGCGACCGGAACTAGTGCCTCCTGATTGGCTGTCGTCCACCGCTGCGCGCTAGACGCTTCCGGCGGCGGCGTTCGCCCGACGAAAATGTTTGGACAGGCAGATCGGCTGCGGACGGCAAATTTCTTGACGCCGGCCGTCGGACGTTCGCCGCCCGACGAAGTTCTTCGCTCGGACGCCGGTTATTCGCTCCATGTATTCCGGCCTTAACGCGCACCGACAGTGAACGCTTCGGTGGTCTCAGTACTACGACGCCTCGATGCCAGCATTCGAAGGGACGCTGGCATCAAGAAGCACTACCAACGCCACCTAGGTGGCGTTCACCGTACTCAGCACAGCGGAGCGTGGCCTCCGCAATTAGCTCTGAAAATGTTTCTGAAGTTGATCGCGGAGGCTGCAATTACGACGCGCTGTACGCGCTGATTTGACTCGGTGACGATTCAGTTACGTGCTTTGTCTTGCGCGTTGTATTAGTGTGTCAGTTACGTGCTTCGTCTTTCGCGTTGTGCTAGCGTGTGCAGCGTAGTGCAGCTTCCATATGCACGACGGTTGCTCATGGTCATCGACGTTGGTAGTCGTGATGGAGGAGACGTGCCACCAGGCGTCGCGTGGGTGCATCAACGCCTAAGGGCGCTTTAGCCACAAAACACCAATAGACATTATATATCAATGTGCAATAAACATTACACTACTTCTGTGAAGACACGTTTCACTTTCGTGTTCTATACCGATTCCTATATAAGAGGGATCAACCACATTTTTTTCTATTCATAGTGTGCATTGTCTCGCAGATTTCCATCGCCTTGTCAACCTTCTTCAGTTCCTGAATAGCCGCTGAAAAATCAGTGAAGATATCTAGTAGCTTGATGGTAGGCAGCTTAGATGTCGCATCTTGCACAGCGTCGTGGATGGCTTGAAGTTACATTACTAGAGCGCTGGCTTCCGTAGATAAATAGCACTGGTGGCCGCTGATCAAAGTATGCGTAGTACTAAGGAATGATGTCCTCCCACAGTCTGGGAGAATAGCAGCATCCGTACAGACTTTGCAGGTGTTAGCGCATGACGTATCGATGATATTGTGGTCGTCGATCAATAATATCTGTTGTATCGCAGCGTCGTAACTTCGTTGGCTTATTAGTTGTGATGCTGGTGAATTCTCAGGGAGGCATTGGATAGGGCTGATTGTCAATCCGAGAGCCGCGTTGAAAATGAGCATGCAACGCAGCGACAGCCGGAACAAGTTGCTTTTTTATTTCGCGTGCTTTTTCACGTTGCAAAATTAGCTCTGCAATGGTGTTAAGCTGGGCATGTTCCTGTAAGGTTGGTATCGGAGTGATGCGTGGTAGTGCTGTGATTGTGCGCATAGCATCGCGATTAATCGTCTCTAACTGTGCCAACTGTGCCAAAGTGAGCCGTTGAAATTGTGCCTGATATAAAATTCGTGGCTGCAAGACTGCGCGTACCAGCCGTCGAGCTACGTCAGTACGAGCTCCCGCTGCTTTTGCTGCAATGCGACGAATAAGGTGAAGTGTTTTTGTCCAAGTCTGTCGGATTTTACGGAGCCAGTGTGCACCACTGCCGGACTGGTGAATATCGAGACCTAGTATGCGGACCTCAGAAGCCTCAGGGATTGTCTACGCGCCGAGTTTAAATGTAAAGGGGTGCTGCGTGATTCTTGTGCTTCCTTTCTTGTTAACGCATTTGGTGGCGCAGCTAAACGTCGCCTCCCCTCCCTCCCTCGCGTCCCCCCATGGCCTTTCGCGCGACGGAAAAAGTCGCGTTTGCTCTCTATATATATGGTGATTGTAAAGGAGGAACGAGACGCTTAATTCTGCAGCCCTTCAGGGAGCACGGCGCAGAACGCGCGTTTGCTCTCCGACGTGCGTTCGCTCCCCGTGAAAGCGCACGTCCCTCGCGCCCTTTCACTCGCACATACAGCGTCCGGAGCGCGGCGACTATTTCATCGCCGTTGACGTCATACGGAACCTCACGGCGACGGCGACGCCGACGGCAGAAATCTGCTTCGGAGTGTCCATATAATTGCTGTCGCAATAATAAAGCCATGAGCACCTCCCGACTATCTTGTGCGCTCGGTATACTGAAGTTACCACTTCCCCTGCTGCTCCTCTGTACCCTTTCTCAAAATATGCTCACGCCACCGCATGAGGCACCCTCGTCCGTGCTGGAGTTACATCTGCAGGGTGCCTATCGGGCGGGTACCGTGCAACAATCCCGTCATCAAAAAAGAGCGGGAGTGATGATTCCCCATTATCCACAGAGGCAGGCAAGTGATCCTCCTAATTCTGCCGATTACCAGGCAAATTTCTTGCTGACCGGCGCTGACCTGCGAGCTTTGCTAGAATTGCGGTGGGCAATTGCACACCAGCCCACATACGCATGCACCAAAGTACACGTGACACCACAAGAGAGGCAGAAACCAAATGAAAAAGAGGGGGATCCATTCGATTGCTTGCTATCATAATCGAGTTGTCGAAGTGGTACTTCTAGAGCTAATCAGTACTTGCGCCGGTTCGGTAAGTGCCGGCGGTGAAGCCAGAGCCTGTCTTCTTTTTTTTCTGTGGCCTTTCCTCGAGCTTTGTGGCTATGGTGGGGCACGAACTTGTGTTCAGAAGGTGCATGAGCCCGACAAAGCGATAGGCAAATTAGGCTAATCGATACCCACAAATTAGCTTACCGAATGCTGTTCTTAAATATCATCCATATACCACAAAATGAATGGTCCTGACAAGAGGTATTAAGCCATTCCATGAGTGAACACGAGATACGAGAGGAGCAAATGAATAGCCATCTATCTTCGCAAAGGTAGCACGCACAGCGATCCACAATAGAAGAGGTTATTGAGAAAGGATAACACTGCTCCTGCTTAATATAAGAACACGTGAGCGGTGTGTTTTTGGTTCTTTTCTTTGTGTACATAATGTAGGCGCTCCCCTTGTGCACATGATCATATAACAGCTTAAGCCGCCGAGCAACAGGAACAAATGTAGGCCAGATGGCGACAGTATGGGCAATTGTGGAGTGGAACCTACATTGACCCAAAATTCTGTGCTTGTTTGCAGCTAGCTCAACTTTCAATTCTTATGAGAGTAATGTAGAAATGATTGGTACTCAGACCAACGCGATGGACGACTTAAGTCAGAAGCCTGGCTGTTTTTGTACTTGCGAGCTGCGAAAAGTGCGATACGCGAGTAGCGCGAGTAGCGTTCGACAGCTTTGGTCGTCCGCTGTCTTCCCATCCTAAATAAAATTTTGCGGGTAATGTTGCGAGAATCTACCGTATTCTCTGTGTCACTATATGAAGCCTACGTGAGCCGTGTTCATGAGGACAAAATTGTTTCGATCGGTGCAGGCGATCCGCTATGACTGACTCATTTGTCCCTTGGAAATCATTTATCGCTGAGCGAGTCATGTTTATGTGGGAGACAAGGGGCCCATATAAACAAAATCTCGTTACTCAGCGAAAGACTGTACCAACAGTAGAGGTCGTGTCCAGTTGCGCTCGGGGCTATGACGGATACATTAGGCGTATCCTAGCTTTCGCGATTATTATCGTGTATTTTTTCCGCCATGAACTCTACGTCTAAACTTATCACTGGAAAGCATGAAAATGTATACAAAGTCCCTCTTGACATTTTTGTATTGGTGCAGCTGTACATAAAAGCCTACATTGACGATTTCAGAATGCAGAAGCATTCTTTTCCTATATAACATCATATTCGCATGAGAGGATAGGCACAAATATAACTGCGAATTACGGATTATTACGAAAGATAGTATGCGTATACACGTATATTCATTTAGAATTAAGTACTGAGAACAAACTTTTGGAGCATTCGATTTTATCATCAGCATAGTAATGGGGACCGTAATGTTTGTGCGAGAAGTATGCCATCCCGTAATAACCTTGCAGTGTAGCTATATGAATGCATTTTTCATATCTTTCATGTCGCCTACTCATGCAGTTCTAAAGAGTGCCTAGTAGAAGCACAAGCTGTATTAGGCACGACTTGTCCTTCCGCAGGTAAGGTGACGCTATAATCACATAATCTGCGCACTAGCCTGATACTGTCACAGAAAATTATCAGTTAGGTTAAACTAGGTCGTTAGCAGTTTGTCGATGTGTGCCATGGGGAAGCCAAAAAAAAAAAAACACCGCATATCCACGAAGTGAATGATGATGAGTGGGCGAAGCACCGGGGGATCATTCGGGCAAAACGCCGGAAGCGTTCTCCGGAAGCCGGAGCTTGGCGTACATATATATATATATAGGAAAATCAGAAGCACAACTTCGCGGTTATCTTAGGTTTATTATTTACCCAACAGTTTCGGTCGGTGGACCGACCTTTTTCAAGCAGATATCTTCCTAAATACGCTTGGCCCATTGAAAAATGCAGTTACTACTATATATATATATATATATATATATATATATATATATATATATACTGTACATGTGTACAGTATATAGAACGCTTATATAGCCCTTGTGCAGTGCAGCGCCGGCCCATAGCGGTCTCCATGCAAACCTGAGAGCTACGGACAACGGACAAGGCTCGGCCCTACGGAACTTCGCCCCTATAAAAAATATGAAGCGAGAGGTCAGTTTGTGTTTACGTTTTCTTGGGACGCAAAGGTTAGCGGCAAAACCAATTGTTCTCTTCGATCCATCAAACAATTACTGTTAAGCAATCGAGACAGCCCAAGGTAAAATACTTCCTTATCAATGACGACTAGCACACCACAACCGACCATTGCAGGTCATGCCTGTATTGTTATATTGTAGGGCTGGCGCACCTACGTCGCACGAGAGCGGCAGAATTGGATATCTTTACTTGCCAGAACCAACGTTTCTGCAACCGGCGCAGGTTCCAGTATGTTCAAGCGGACTGCCATCCATCAAGAACCAACGTGATGCACCGACCAGTGTGCCCTAGCGCTGCTGCAGTGAAGCGAGCGTGCCTTGCAATTTGATCCAGCGTGCTTCCAACAAATATGGCGCCGTACTGGTGGTACACTGGTTGCTCCCTGCAAGCGCAATTGTTACCAGTGCAATTCAGTGTAAAAAAAAATTGCCCCCACCTCCCCGAAGGGAATCGTGAGCATATGCGAATGCATTTCTTGCGCCGAGAGTACACGGCGTAGAAATTTCAATGGCGTAAATTAATGACGAGACGAGGATTTGTACCGTAATCATTTATTATTGCGATAGCAATTATATGGACACTCAAAAGCAGATTTCTGCCGTCGGCGTCGCCGTTGCCGTCGGCGTCGCCGTTGCCGTCGCCGTCGCCGTGAGGTTCCGTATGACGTCAATGGAGATGAAAGCGTCGCCGCGCGCCGAACGCTGTATGTGCGAGTGAAAGGGCGCGAGGGGCGCGCGCTTTCACGGGGAGTGAACGCACGGCGGAGAACAAACGCGCGTTCTGCGCCGTGCTCCCTTAAGGGCTGCAGAATTAAGAGTTTCTTTCCTTCTTTGCAATCACCATATATGTAGAGCAAACGCGCCTTCTTCCGACGCGCGAGAGGCCGTGGGGGAGGGGGAGGGAAGGGAGGCGACGTTTAATTGCGGCACCAAGTGCCTGTTTATATAAGATGCTCCGCCAACAGTCACCAACGCCGCACGCATTTTGAGCGAACGCGGGCAAAACGCCGACGGCGTCGACAGCAGTTCTGCGTGTTGCCGGTGCTGCTGCATGTCCAAGTTTATACAGCTGATAAAGCTAATATCATTACTCTGTATAGCTCTCTACAAATTGACTATCGCAATTGATGCTTCGCCTTTTAGGTGAAACTGCGACAACTTTTTTACACATTCATCAGCACCTGTTGACGTTTCTCCGCCGCGTCTCGAACACGAACTTCAGCGTTCTCGGCTCGCCGTTGACGTCTCACAGCGGCGTATCGAGCACACATTTCCGGATCTTCGGATCGGCGTTGGCGTTTCGTAGCGGCTTCCCGAGCACGGAGTTCGGCATCGGCAGCTCGCTTCGCTCGCTTGCGTTCGGCATCACGCGCTCTTCGCTTCGCAGCCTTGTCTTCCGCTTCTGCTCCTCCGGTTGATGATGACGTTGAAGCTACTGCAGTGACGTCACCTCCAGCGAGAGGTGTAATGCTCGGGTTGGATTGTATTACACTTCTTGCTAGGGGTACCGTTGCCGTCAGACATTCGCCTTCACCGACTTCTGCCATCGCCTTGAGAGGCGCCCAGTCAGCGAACGGTCGAGAGTGAGGCGCGCGCTTCACTCCATTTATATATACGTGCGAGCGAGCGAACGGGAGAGTGGGCCACAGGGAGGAGAGAGAGCGAACGGCGAGAGAAGAAGCGGCGAAGCACTGCACCTACCCTCTCCTACACTCTCTCCACACACGCAGGAGCTCCGCCGAGTTCCCTAGGGTGCCTCGATGCCAGCGCCGCCGTTCAGGGTGGTGCCATCCTTTGACCGCACCCGCGCCGCCGCTTTCTCGCTGCGACGCCATCTTGAATCACAGTGAGCGGTTGCGAGTGCTTGGTGCCGGTGCTTAGTTCGAGACACAGTGCGCGCGGATGCTTCGCTGACGCTTCTACTTGCTGGACAGTGTTCAGCCGCATGAATGACAAGCTTGTCAAGTGCATCGAGTCGACATGACGGGCTGTTGTCGTTGTTTACGCTTCCCCCGGGACCCAGAGTGAAGGAAGAGACGGGAAGCCCAAGTAAAGCGGTATCACTGGAAGGCAACGGATAGCTCCTACATTTGCGAGGTAAGTGTCAAGAAAGTTTAGACTATCGAATCGTGTTTTTCATTTAAATAAGAAAGTATTCTCTGATCCTCGCTCACGTACCTGCGTTCGCTCACGAACTAAGCACTGCACTGATGCAGAGTAGCCTATGGTTTGCGAGCGCGCGTCGCATAGGCTTTTGCCGTTTTGATCGGCGCAGTCTATGCGAGTAGTACCCTTATTTCAAGAACTGACGAAAATGATTCGCCGCGAAATAGCCTTACATTAGCTACAAATAGTCATGTAAACCACCTATTTTACTTTTTCACGGGAAGCACACATCGTGTGTCTCTTTCCTTTTTTTTTCCCCTCAGTTTCTTTTTTCGCTACTCGTTATTTGGGACTAAAGAACGCAGTGCTTCTTCTGGGGAGAGCGGTTGTTGTGTACGTGGCAAGCGAAGCATTGTGATTTTCTCTATTCTCAGCAGATATCTTGCGGATCTCAGGTTGTTACGTTATATAGCTGATTTTTTAGACGAATATATTTGTAGCGTGGTGCTCGTAAGCCGATGGTCATTCTTGCTCATTCCCGATCGTAGTGGGTACTGTGACGGTCTTTAAATGCCTGTGCACGGTATGCCCAGGTGTAGTAGAGTTAAGGGGCATCATGGGACCAAAATGTTTCGGCGCTTTCTGGCATGGTGTCTGTTGTAGCCTGTGCATTTCTTCGAAACGTGTGAAGCGAGGTAATACAGCATTACTTCTGCGAAAATTTATTTTTAAGCACTGTAATGGGTTCTCTAGCTGTATTTACAAGGCAACTTTTCATATCAATAATCACTTTTGTTGTTTTACTTGTACTTAGAAACACTTTGAAGAGGACCAGTACGAGGGAAATCGACAGGATGGGCAGGATGGTCTGTTAAAGTCAACAGCCTTACATCATCATGGACTATGTTTTCGAAGTGAAAAACATTGCTAATCTGTATTGGACTGTCTTAGTTTCATTTACGGTTTTTGTACGCGATATGTATGCAGTGTTGTTTATTTTTTCAATGTAGTTAACAGTGTTCTAATAGTTATTTATAAAATGTTCTGTACTCGCCATCGATGTGTTTGGCTGATGCGACGTATTCGATTGGAGCTGATGTATTCTGGCTGGATATCTTGGTTAATATTACCCGCGGTTGAATTTTCTTGTTTGCATTCTTGTTTTCGATTTATATTGTGTGTAATAAGGTTGATGTACTCACTTGAACCCCCCCCCCCCCATGTAATGAATAAATTAAAAAAAAACTCTCACTATCCCGAATTGTGCGTCGAGCCTACCTTGCGATTTTTTTTTATCTCGTCTTTCAACATAACCTTCAGGCTCCACACAGTACATATAATTTTTCATGTAGATGTTTGATTGTACTAGACATTATAAGTAAATGTATTTTGTGCATCGTTTGGTTTCTTGTGTGTACTACGCAAGATTGACACAGACAAGTTACGTTACATGTTTCTCTACAGCACTAACTAAACCTTATTTTCACATCGCAGTTATTTCTACACAAGCTTAATCCTGTCAGCACACAGTTTTGTGGGCAAAAAAAAAGCAAAAGTGCGCGTAGATATCGTCAAATAATTGCAACGAACGCGAAGAGCACGCGCAACGCAAGAGAAACTAACCGCCGTGTGCGAGTGGCTGGCTACGGTAAAGGAGGCGTGATGTGTAAACCAAAATACAACAGCGAAAAAGAAAAACTTCCACACACAGGGGGTCGCAAACCTAGCATCGAAGCGCAAAAAAAAAATAGTGCGTATTTCAAACATACACACGGCATGTTAAATGTAAATTGAATTAGGCAACTTGGGGCATGTTCCCGGTGCCATACATTTACGTCTTGGACCTTCGACGAGTTAACGGCTATTGGTTATAAAGATGTGCAGATGCGATACCGATAAAAAAATCCTCATCAAGACAAAGCACTTGGAAGTGCGCCGCGAGAAACACTATTTATGAACGCAAGCGTAGCTGAGTCTCAGCTCGTGTGACTCAATATGGCGGCGCAAGCGGGCTTGTCTCCACCCTGGACGGCGGCGCTGGGCATCGAGGCACCCTAGAGTTCCCGCGATGCGAGCGCCCTCACGCGCCAGAGCGCGCTCCTCCTCTCCACTTACTCTCCGCTACTCCACCCGCATCACCTGCTCCGGTTGCTAGGGGCGAGGATAAGCGCGCGCGCCCGCAGCTGTTGCTATGGGAGAGGGAGTGAGAGCGGAGAGATAACACCTGCCGGCGCGTGGACACCGACAGACGTTTTGGCGCTGAGCCGTGCTCCCTCAAGGGCTGCAGAAGATAGCGCCAACCTTTCCCTTTCCCTCAAGAACCACTTATCATCATCTGACATGCCCCGACTAAGAAATGCATTCGCATTTAAAAAGTATAGTGCTTTAACGCTGGGAGGCACTGGAAGCCGCTAGTTTCCACAATAGAGATATGTTTTATTTTTTGTACAACGTATGGGCTCCGCTGCCGCTGAGGTGTTAAGCGTAGAAAGTGAGCGTTTACTATATTTGCTATTTCCGAAACCCGGCTCCCACAAAGAGTATCGCTGTTTCTGCGGAGGCTGTGAAACAAAGTAAACCACATATAGTCTAATAGGGCAGTGCAACCAATATGTGATACAACCAAAGGCGTCAATCATAAATATATCCAGGTCTCCGTTGGACGTCCAGGGAGACCTCGCTCATGTCTACGACGATGTAAGACATAATAATCTTAGTAGTGATAAGTGCTTGCGTAAAGCTGCAAAGCGGGCATGAGAATTGCTGTAAGAAATGCCGCGAAATAATTTCTGTTAGTTGAATTACTTTAAGTCGCGCTGAATATAGGTACCAAAAAATTTGTCGCAGTTTCACCCGAAAGGCAAAGCACCAATTGTGATAGAAAATTAGTAGAGAGCTATATGGAGTAAGGATAGTAGTTTTATCAGCTATATAAACTTGGACATGCAGCAGCACCAGCAACGCGCAGAACTGTTGTCGACGCCGCCGGCGTTTTGCCCGCGTTCGCAGCGAACGCGCGCGGCGTTTTTATATATATACGTATTTGGTGCCGCAGCTAAACGTCGCCTCCCCTCCCTCCCTCCCGTCCCCCCCCCCCCCCAGCCTTTCGCGCGACGGAAAAAGTCGCGTTTGCTCTGTATATATGGAAAGGACGAATGAGACGCTTAATTCTCCAACCCTTCAGGGAGCACGGCGCAGAACGCGCGTTTGCTCTTCGACGTGCGTTCACTCCATGTGAAAGCGCGCGTCCCTCGCGCCCTTTCACTCGCACATACCGCGTCCGGAGCGCGGAGATGATTTCATCACCGTTGACGTCATACGGAACCTGACGGCGACGGCGACGGCAGAAATCTACTTTGGAGTGTCCATATATTGCTATCGCAATAAAAGTGCTTCGTACTCCGCATAGCCTGAGTGTTTCTACTATGGTCCATGGCCCGGAATTGAATCGCCGAGGTTATACTCAGTCGCAGAATACCATAGCCATTTAGTCACAGTGGGTTACCGTCAGCTTTTCTCGACTGCATCTGACACATTGCTTTTCAGGCACCGAGAAATGTTCCTATGTTTAACTGTTAAGCCGCACAGGAAGTCATTTACGAACATGTATTCGTAGGACGTGTATAATGGCATCAACTGCGATGCTTCGTCTCTATTGTTCCAAACTATATAGGCTTATGGAATAACAAAACGGTGACAAGTGTAGTTAATCCTTGAAACTTAATATGCAAATACACCGACTTTATGAATGCGTGAATTTGCATTCGGCGATGTGGCACGCAGCTGAGATAGCTACTGAAATTGGAAGAGTTAGATGTCGAATCACAGTTGTGGGGTCTCACACATGCTCTTGGGACAAAGGAACGACAACACAGTAGAGAAAACAATCAAAACGGCATTTATTCCACCTTTCATACACTAATGCACACTAGCCGAATTACAACCAATAGAACATTCACACCGGCGCGCGACAAATCAAGGAAGTCCGACTCACCGCGACGCGAATATGTTCGCTCCATGCTGTGACACCATCGCCTATTCGTTCACGTGTACGCTCACGTGAACGGTAGCGCGTTCGAACGATCCGTGTTCCTCCATACCGGTGCCCCGCTCCGAGCCACGCGAGACGTCTCGCGAAGCGTGGATCGGCGCACGCGCGGGACGTCCGCGTCGCTCACCGATCCCATCCCAAAAGAGCGAGCGCCTTCGACCTTTTTCTCCCAAGTCGCCCCGCCGTTCGGTGGCGTTAGCATCGCGACACTCGCGCCATCTCTCGCAACTCACCGCAACGACTACGACTGCCTCCGGCGCCCAGCCACGCGGTGAAGCCGGACCACAGGAGACGCGTGAGAGTCGCGCATCCCCACATCCCCCCAACCTTAAATCACCACACATACTCCGGCGAAACATGTCACAAGGTCTATCAACGCGCGCGTCGTGAACAAAAGTTAGTACATGCGACAGTGGCGCCGCCGAGGAAATGTCCACACGTTATCCACAACATGCGAGCTGACATTGTCTCTGGGGTTAACCGCTGGCGTCCGTTGGTCCCAGCACCAGCTCTGCAGATTCGATGGCATGACTCCAGCACAGGCCTCCGGAAACGGCGACGCAGAAGTCGGCACGAGCAAGCGTCGCTCGCGCCGACGCGCCCTGCCGCCGAGAGCCGCTGTAGCCGTTGGTGACTGCCGGCTCTTTTCCAAGCCACCGAGGGTAGCGAGCCGGACACAGGCGGCCGCCGAAATCGCTGCGCCGAACTGGCCACAGGCATCTGCATCGCCTGGGGTAGCTCGATTGTAGTCCGGGGCAGCAGCGCTGACGATGTGCAGGTGACAGCAAACCAGGGGTGACTCCGCTCACGCTGCGTACACTCAACGCACTCGACAAACACTAAAGTAGTGCAAGGGAGAGGAATTCGGCATACGCATCGCCCACGTGGTACGATGTTCAATTCGGCTAGCAGAATTTTGGGCGGCATTTCAGATGCTAAGTTCACGTGAACAAAGCTTGCTTTCTTGAGT
Source organism: Dermacentor silvarum (assembly GCF_013339745.2). Lineage (NCBI taxonomy): Eukaryota > Metazoa > Arthropoda > Arachnida > Ixodida > Ixodidae > Dermacentor > Dermacentor silvarum. Next base: position 176,498,628 of record NC_051155.1, read on the forward strand.
CGAACGAGTAATTTCAATTCGTGCGAGGCGAACTAATGAGGGAAGCAATGTGCGACACCTCAACACCATGGTCCACCAGGTTGTGTCCCTCCACGTGCGATAGGCGGCTTCGTAAAGCCTTAGGCCTAATGCGTCGCTACCCTGACAACAACCGGCATCCAAAAAAAAAAACATCACCCAAAACGGGCACAACTGGCAGCCGCGAGGAGACGTTAGCTCTGTGAGGTGGTCCTACGCCGCTCGGTGCACACAGCATCCGAGTTGACGGCGCCCACCGTCCCAGACGGTGTCGGAGCGCCCGGTGCCAGGCCGCAATACCAGTCAGCCCGTAGCGGCACCCGTGGCCCGCGGCCACCCGGCTCCCTGAGCCGCGACTTCCGAAGTCAAAGAGATAGAAGAAGCTATTTACATAAGAAATTCGGACCACCCACGAGGCTTCCGTACTCACTCGCTTCAGGCTTGCCAATGCTCCGCGGGCGCTAGGCCTCGCTCTCCCAGGATGCAGACCACGTGGCTCTCGTACCGACGACTATACTTCAACAAAACACTCGCGAAAAGGCTTAGTATGTTGAAAAGTTCAAACACGCTACAGCAACCGTCGCCTCGCTCAAGAAAGCACGCCGCCGACACTAGCGATGAAAATCCACGCTAGGACTACGCTTCGGTTGAAAGAAAGGCGGTCTCGAACCGAGCAAAACTGTTAAAATTATCGTCCGATGCCCCAAGAGGTCCACGTTGGGCAGCCAGATGTGGCGTCTCACACATGCTCTTGGGACAAAGGAACGACAACACAGTAGAGCAAACAATCAAAAGGGCATTTATTGCACCTTTCATACACTAATGCACACTAGCCGAATTACAACCAATAGAACATTCACACCGGCGCGCGACAAATCAAGGAAGTCCGACTCACCGCGACGCGAATATGTTCGCTCCATGCTGTGACACCATCGCCTATTCGTTCACGTGTACGGTCACGCGAACGGTAGCGCGTTCGAACGATCCGTGTTCCTCCATACCGGTGCCCCGCTCCGAGCCACGCGAGACGTCTCGCGAAGCGTGGATCGGCGCACGCGCGGGACGTCCGCGTCGCTCACCGATCCCAACCCAGAGAGCGAGCGCCTTCGACCTTTTTCTCCCAAGTCGCCCCGCCGTTCGGTGGCGTTAGCATCGCGACACTCGCGCCATCTTTCGCAACGCGCCGAAACCACTACGACCGCCTCCGACGCCCAGCCCCGCGATGAAGCCGGACCACAGGAGACGCGTGAGAGTCGCGCATCCGCACACAGTAGACGAAGTTTAACGCCGGTCCACCACGCTCGCTGTCTGGCTGTTACGCTGTGCTGCTGTGTATGTTACACTTCTCCTTTCCTTTTACGCCAAGGATGTCCGCTTTATATGCAGTGAATAGGGCTAGCAAGCAATAAATAGCGTAAAGGAATGCCGGAACAAAACAACACAAGCCTTGCATTGTCAAACAACTTTGCCAAGAAAATGTGCGCTGTAAAATGTGCGCTATAAAATGTAGGCTTGCATAACACGTGGGATGTTGATTTTTATCGATATCGTAGAAATTTTACCGGCAATCGGGTAAAATAAATTGTTCAAAAATTCAGATACCAAGGGCTAAGCTATTGTGACAAAGGTATTTTGGGTTTGACTACTTGGATAGTTGAGCAGCAAAATTTCAAATTTTATTGCAGATTGCCGAGCATTATAACAAGAACTATAAATAACAGTGGCCTTTAGGAGGCCCAAAGGATTTATTCCTGGATTCATTTTTAGTTTTATTTTGCGCCTACCTTTTTTTTCAGCTACCCATCTTCATTTCAACAGCTTTAGGAGAGCTTCCTAACCATTCGCACCGAAATGCGGCCAACTCCGTATCCTACAGGGCACACCCTCCTCACTCAATCAGTCGTGCATTTCTGCGCAGTGTGTACCCCATAATCGTGCATTTGTGGCACATTGCGCAGAAAGCTGGATGAATTGAATATCATATGTGTTACGAAGAACAAATGGGCCCGACAACAACTTTTGTGACACCACCGTATGTCTTTCCGACCTGCGGCACGTTCCTTCACACCAGTTTCGCGTTTAATGTTTTGTAACAAACCACGTCATTTTCATTCTTAAATACTTGCCATCCGTCGGGCCGAGTGGTCCATCCCTGCGATAGCGGTGGATAGGTGGTGTCCGAGCCAAAGATGTGGAGCAAGAAGAATGGTAAATGAGATGAATTGTTACATAATACGCCTACGGGACGGAGCTTTATCTATTGGTTGACCACTCATTTTTTTACTGAAACATGTGCTTGCTTTGCGATCGCCCGTTCTGGCTTACCGAACACACGCTTTATGTGGCTACTGGATACTTTCCTATTAAAATAAAGAGGAACGCGTATACATATTGCGCCCAGGCTCTTGGCTAACGCAAGCTAGGACACCCTACCATAGCAATATATGTGGCTACAGGCTTCCAAGAATATACTCGCATGAAGAACATTGACAAAGTGCGTATCTGTAAATGAATGATGTGACAACCAAACATATTTGCGAGATAATCCTTCTTGGACAGCAAGGGGTGCGTTGTCACTTTTCCATACCGTCACCCTACTTTCCCTGTACGATACAGTAAGGCAGAGGGCTCTTTTTGGTGAATAGTCTAATTTTGCAGAAGAGGCTAAACCAAGCGAGAGTAATATCAATTTGCGACGGACCCAAATGTATCCATGAGTTGCATTTTTCTCCATTGAGTAGCATGGAGATGTGGAATTCTTCGGTTTTTATTCCGTGCTTCTTTCTATTCGATCGCAAAGTCATTGCGACTTAACATTCAGGTCAAACGCTGCACGGAACCACGAAACCTATGCGTATAGACATGGAGTAAAATCATTTTATGCAAAACTTCGTACGACTTGCAAGCACTTATAGGCCGTTTTGTTTCATGAGAAGAATGCGCTGAAGCACACACAAGACGTCGGCTTGCACGTTCAGCTATCGAGCTTTGACCTACATGCTTCTTTCAGGTGGGCTATAACAGTATGCCTGGTCTCAAGGGACTTCAGTAAATGCTCATTTTGGCAAACCACGAATACCTATATGACGCTTTCGAAATGTTATTATTTAGAAACGTTTCGAGCGAATAGAGCCTACATCGAAGCCTCTGCTCACGGCCTCGTGACGTGTTGGTATATGGACCACACTCCAGAGGCAGCTGTGTGCTGCAAATATTCCCCGCCATTGTAATTAACTATTGTTCCGATGCCCCAGTATAGACGGGAGATTAGCCCTTCATCATCTTATTAACGGCAGTTAAGACTTACACCAAAATCCTTAAGGTAATCAAACTAGCCTAAAACGTGTAAGCATAATTATTTTTAGGTGCCTCTCGGCAATTCGATATTTGTGTCCGTTTTAGCATGCTGACTTCTAATACTTCCCAAGCATTCCCTGCCTTACAGACAAGGTTTGAGCTGTTGAGAGTGCTCAAGTGTTGTTGCAATAAACACGCATGATAATTATTCCAAAATAAATTAACTGCATCGCAGAACTGTTACAACAAATTTACCGCTTATTACGGCCTGATGACGTTGATATGACAGAAGTAGACGGAACAGGTGCCTCAGTCTTTATAGTTTACGTATTCTTTGCCAAGATAGACTGTCTTGAAGAAATGGAGAGCTTCTATGTAAAATTGGTTATTGCAGGGCGAAAGAATCAATACATGCTGGGTTCAATTCTACTTTTTAAGTAAAGTGCTGGCCGACTGTTCTCACGAAAGATATGCTTCCAAGATGATCACAAATGATCAATTGCTGCTTTGTTGTACACCAGCGAAGTAATGTTATGGTGTTTTGCCACACAGGTCATAACTATATTATGCATAGTGCTGTTTATTCAGTAGACCATTCACGAGCTACGCTGAAAAGGAAACACCAAATCAGGCGGGCGCACAGTGTGAGACGTCAGTGCAGTGACGTCACAAAACGTTTAGTGTATACATTTGCACGTGTCTGCATAAAGAAAGAAAAAAAGTCACTTGGGGTGTCGACGCAATGTCCTGAGGTCTAGTTTATGAAACGCACATGTCTATTTCATAGCTGCCACTCAATCCAAGGGAAGGATTCATGCGTAAGGTGCTGCACGTGACGAGAATAGTTCTTGGTAAATGGAGCGCACCAAAGTTGGTTTTGCACATGTGAACCGATGCCGGTGAAGTCACATCAGTTCAGACAGAGGTTTGGTTTGTATTACGACATTCTCGGTAACACTGACTGGTGAATGCAGGGGAAGTGGGCTGGCAACGATGATCATTGCTGCTACTCGCAGGTACCTGAGTGTTCGTTTCCAGATCTTGTCTTCAACGATGCTGCCACCGTTCAGAACGCGCGCGTACTTCGTGAAGAAGACGTTGTTTGGACTGATTGACTCGCGAATCGGCGAGACGTGTGTAGACACGGACAAGTCGGTTATAGCAAGGCTCCGGCCCGTTGGATTACAGAATCCCCGTCGCAGTCGATAGCGGCCGTGCGAACGACGTAAATGGCACAGCACCTGCAAATATGGAAGAAAAAAGGACGGAACGTTGCAGGGCAGAGATGGCTTGCAGGAATCTAAGTTATAAACCCAACGTCACTTATTCGAGCGACATTGCCAAGCAACTTTATTGGTCTAAAAAAACTGGAAATAAATTATAAAATTACATTTAAAGGGACACTAAAGAGGAAAATAACTTTACCTGTAAGAGTAAATTACCCCTCTACAATGCCAAAACGCCACTCTTCTCGGCTACAGACGCATGGTAAACCAGAACAGGTGCAAGACGGAAAGGCGAGCGGTGACATCGCTTTGAAATTAGTTTTATCATTTAATAATGAACCTGTTATCGCAAAATTAATTCCATCAGTCTAGACAAATTTAGCGCTTCTCTTTAGTGTGCCCGTAAGTACTTCTGTACTGTTCGCGTAAAATTGATTTCAAGTAAATAGAAATGGAGCCAGATTAGGACATCACACCAGAAGCATATGCAACAGCCAGAATAGATGCGCATGAAGCTTGCTTTCTTATTTATCCTCGAGTACAAACTTAATGCAACTCAAATTGCTAGAAAATGTACAGGCATTGATTATAAGCCACCATGATATATTAGTTAAGGAATACGGAGAACGTGTTAGGTGGTTTACTAGCTGCGCAACTGCAGAAAATGATTTTTACCATAGCCAAGGAGAGCGACAGTGCTTATGGACGCATTTACCACACTGGCGGCTCTGCAAGCATAAGCTAGCATCAATGACCACGGAAACTCAAAGCGCCAGTTATACGGTAAACTCAACGCTCTAGTTGCAAGGCCCATGCGTGAATGCAGCATGCATTAACGAAGATGCACCAGCATCGCTGGTGCTCTAGTTAGTGAAAGTATCTTGTCGTTGTATATCGAATGTGCGAAGAAACTATCGGATTACGCGCTCGAATATTTTCTCATTCGTTAACTATTCTTCCAGATTTTTTCTGATTTCATAGCCTTTAAGCAGTCCGAACCAGGCTCGCATTGTGAGAAGGTAACTGAGTGACGGGTGTTTTTGTGTGTCCGTTTAGCCTCTTTAGTATCATAAAGAAAGCTTGTATAATTCATTTTCGCTTAATTCATTGAAAGATTGTGCTGCAGAAAACAGTGATCTACACACTTGCAATTCCTCCGATGCTCGACTAGTTACGAGTAGCTACCCATGCAATGGATGGTCTAAATTGATCCAGATCAGTCCCCAGCAGGTTATCTCCCATAGTGATGTCATTTGTTTGGGACAATAATAATCAGTCATGAGATCTTCTTATTTCCCAGCATTCCCTGGGGGCACCCATTATTTTCAAGCATTTGGAAATCGCCTATAGATGTAGGTGCACGTTAAAGGTCCTCAGGTGGTCAAAATTGACCCGGCGTTTGCCATTACGACGTGTCTATATAACTATAAGCTGGTTTTGGCACGTAAAACCCTAGAATTTAATGTTTAACTTAAAATAAACGCCTTCGATGATTTGTTAGTGGCACAAGTGCTGCCACACCTGCTCCTCATTAAAGGACATACTAGTTTACACGGTGGGCATAAGAATGGAGTAGATTCGAACACACAGAAATTGTATTCTAATGACCCAGCAGCGCAGTTGTACAACGGTCAGTTGGACAAAGATGAGGCGAAGGCACGACACTCACGGGGCGGTGCAGGCCGATAGGGGCTCTGGCCGAATACACTTAGCCGATGTGACAGAGCCGGCACCCGGCGGGCGACGGGACGGAGTGTGAGCATTGGGCGCTCCTCGCGTCGTCAGCATGCTAGGACCTGGGTTCGCGTTGAGCGCCTCCTGTCGCATGCCCTGGCCAGCGACGACTCCAGCTTCACGAGTTCTATGGAGCGCGTGATTTGGCCCTGAACCTGTTTAGGGCACGAAAACGCATCAACAGGTTGTACTGCACATGTGAAATGGACGTCAGAAATGGCGCTGCTCGTATTTGGCTTTTGTTGTTTATAACTTGCTTCCTTTCGCTGAGCATCAGATTACGCACCACAATTTGTTGATCAGGTGAAACATTGGATCTGAGCTCGATGTAGCATCAATGAAAGGGCTTAATTACCTGCAGATCGTGGCCGCGTTGTTCAGTACTTCGCATCCGAGTCGGGATACTACTATATTTTTTCTTCCTTTTTTTGTGTCTCATTTACCTCAAGGTCGTTTATTCGTTGTATGGCTTTGCAACAACATAATTCTCTTTGCGTCTCTCGCGCCCTGTGTTTCACTCTTTCTTACAGGTTCTTGCACGCTGTCACAATAAAATACATCTGCTCACTGATGTAAGTTATTTTAAATATAAAATACTCCACCGAGATTTCAGTTCATCTCACAAAGATGATGCTCGTAGGAAACAGATGCAGTATGCAATGAACACCTTGTGTCGAAGTACACAGCCTTTCTAATGTGGTTTTTCACCAAGCTACATGCTTCACACTCCATTTAAAGTCCCATAAGAGAGTCGTATCTTCTTATGGCCATGGATGTAGTTTTAATATAGCTACGCTATGATTTGCTCTCTCAATGTTTCAGACTGAAAACTTAATTTGAAGATTGATGATTACAATAGTCTGTATGCTGACGTTTCATGCGCTCACTACTAAGTATACGCTCACATTACTTGTACTGTCGCTTTCCTTTCTTTGAAATGTTCTAGTAATCGCTGCAAGAACTTTTTGATGAGTTTTGATGAATATGAGTAGGTATCGCTAACCCCTGCCATATATCATCAAGCCGAGGAGGAGGAGCAACAGGAGGTAAAGAAGGAAGGAAAGATGGCAAGGTCAGCCAGACGCACGTGTGGTTTGCTACCCTACACGGTGAAAGGGTTTGAGAAATGAAAAGAAAGGAGAGGGAGTGAAGACATTACTTTCAGTGTAATCAGGTGCGGTTGTCTATCACTTCAGGCCTACAGTCAGTCCCTGAGGCCAGACTATCATCAAGCCGAGGTTTTTTAACCCAATAGTACTCTAGGGGCCACTAGTCACCTGCTTGCACTTTTAAATGTGCCGTGTGAATTCGCCTCCGTAAAACTGGCAAATTCATGCCCATGCCCCAAAATATGCATGAACCGGACGCATATTAGCTGTTGTGATTTGAACAAAAAGCTGGAAAAAAGTAAATGAACTCAACAGAGCTAAAACCGAGGGAAGCGAGGTGTGAAACATAAAAAGCACAAGGAAAGCATACCTACTTCTTATTCATACTTGTACAACGTTTCTGTCATATTTGATACATATGCTTAGAACGAAATCTTTGTTTGTAATGCGTAATTCTAAAGGTTCAACTTCATTTTATTTTTGTTTTATTTAATTTCCGTTTATCTGTATTCTAATATAATCTATTCTAATGTATTATAATCTCATCAACTTAATTTTAAAGAATACTATATGGGTAGTTTGAATGCGTTTTGGCTGATTGAACTTGCTCAACATGATGCCGATTGGGCGCAGAAATGTCAACGATACGAAGAACAAAAGTAGTAATCAATCAGAATCAAAGAGGCCTTGCTTACCTCTCCGTTGAAGTAGCAGAATATGACAGCTACAAAGAATCCCTGCACAAAAAAGAAAATAATTACATTCGAAAACAATAATAGTGGACGTAAAATGGCCCCACATGCGCAGAAATTCAACCATGTCATTGCGTCTGCAAGGTATCGGTGGGATCCTCAAACATTGCAAAAAGTTTACTGTGCATATTACTGAGCTTTTTAACAGTGCTACATGATTCTTGTAAAGGCGAAAGCCTTTTCGAAGGAAAGAGCAGGCTTCGTCATCGGGGACGGACAAGCCTTGATACCAAGAGACAATGCCTGCTCCTTCCTTAGAAAAGGCTTTCGCCTTTACATTTGGTGCCGAAACCCGGGACGTTCCTTGAGAATCTCAATGGCATCGGCGTAACTGTTCTCGGTGGTAAGGATCCCTGCGATAGCCTTGGCTGCCGGGCCGTCCAGAAGAGAGCGGAGATACTGGAACATTCACGATGTCCCTGAGACGGGAGTTCTCATGCACGTTGTTGCGGAACACGTCCCAAAACAACTGCCACTTCATCGTTGATCCATCGAATCTCAGGAGGTCCAATTTGGGCAGTCTTGGTCCAAGTGCGGCAGGGGCACTCACTTGGGGACCGTTCTCGCCAGAAGGCAGCGCGCTGGTAGGTTGTATGGGCGGCGGCTGTACACGAACACCTGTACCGGTGGTCGGAGGATTAGACAGCTCCAAAATATGGTGTCGCAGCAGTCCCAGGGCGCCAGTGGCCTGGTCTTCATATTCCAGTACCGAATCGTAGTCGGCTGCGACCTCATCGTCAGACATCTCGGCATGAAGCTCATCGTTGATCTTCGTGAGCTCATTCGTGCTCTTTTCGAGACGCTGAAGGATAGTCCGGAGCGTTGCCAGGTTGAACTCGTTGGTTTCAATGAGGTCACTAATCTCTTACACAAGTCGCGTCTGCTGAGCTCTTCGAGCTGCACGCATCTTCTTCAAGCGCTCCATGGCCCATCCAAGTCGAAGTCCTGCTCCCGGGTGCTTAGTTCATTGAAAGAACCTCAATTTTATTTTGGAGATATGAGGACCTCTTGTACACGACTCTTGTGCTTATCATGAAATTATTTTAGTAATCTAAAACCATTTATTCTCTCGTGAAACCGAATAAAGCACAATAAATAATAGAGGCACAAAATCAATTACAAATCGAATATTTCGGCACTCTTCAAACGACAAGTTCTTCAATATGGTTTGATTACGCTGCTTGTCGGTAAGAAAGTTGCATACAAATAAAAATAATAATAAATGCGAATAACTGTGACAGTTGTTTAGGTAAGCAGAAAGAAGTTCTTCATCTGAATTTTTGCAGGAGGACGTGTCACCGCGAATGGGTTCTAAACAAAGAGAACCTTTGAGTTCACTACCGAGCCGTTGTGGATAAAAGCTACTTCTTCATCCCAAACGCTAGATATTAATAATTTATTTCTCATCTGGTAAAAACTTGCGCTTGTTGCTGATATCTAATTGTGCTCCCGACATCAAATTTCACGACGGTGCCAAGTACGCAAGTCACCTATTTATCTATAACGAGCTATATGTATACATTACGAACGAAACAATCGATGGGTGCCCGCCCCACACACGAACAACATTGTAGAGCTACCTTTGGTTGCGGCTTGTTTGTGAACCCTTGCGAAAAACGGCCATGTGAGATTCAGTTCCAGCATTTGTTTCATCCTCTCAGCGAAGTAATGTGTTGCATTCGGTTCCTTTACACGTTTGAACTAAAGTAGGAGTTTACTCTACAGATCCGGACGGTTGGCGAAAAGTATTATTCGTATAGTGCTGGATCAGCACTTCGCTATTTGAACAGGAATCATCAGACATTCAGTAAAAATTACTGTTCATATATTGCCACGCGAATATGGGTTAACCATGAAAGGGGAACAAAATGAAATCTGTTTCAGAGCACCACCAAAAAAAATCACTCAATCAGATTGCTAAATGCTTCTTGAAGAACTCTAATTTCGTTGATTTCACGCTCATATGAAGTTTATTAGAAGAGCAAATGTCGATTAAAGTTTTATTTTTATTTTTGCGCCTGAAACCCCAGGCTCGATACGTCAATGTGACGTCACGAATTGCAATGTATTTGTTTCGCGTTTAAGCTGTTGCGACTGAATAAATGTTCTTGTAACATCCAAAGTTCAGTCATTGGTTTTTTTAAGAATGCAGTGCCTTTGATTTTTACCGATAAAAATTGAACTAGGCCCGAGCAGACGGCGTCAAAATCTGACATCACGGCGGGCTTCAGCTTCGGAAGGCCTCGCCTCGGGATCGTCGGCTCTTCGCTGACGGCGAGCCACGGCTAGGGAAGCCCTCATGCTAGAATCGACACATCGACGACGAGCTCTTTCTCGAGCGAGTTCATGCCGGCGTTCATCAAGCGCAGCTTGCTCCTTTGCAGAGCGCACCTCGCGTGGCCTTTCCATCTGATCGCCGAAACTTATCTGAGGCGAGGGGAGGCCGTAGGAGCGCGCGCCAACGCGCTTTCCTTCCATGTCTCTAGCGCCTCGCGACACACGCAATGATCCTGATTGGTCGCGCGGGTGTCACGTGATCACGCATGTAGCATATCCAATGCAGATGTTTTCGTGATTTCTTTCTTTTTTCCTCTATTTCTTTCTGCCTTCCTTTTCTTCCTTTCTTTCTTTCTTGTCCCCAGTATGTGCCATTGAGCTTGAACCCTTTCTGCACAATCGCCAGGATTGGCCCACTTCACCACCACCGCCGACACTTGTGAGATGGCTAGTGGGCTCACAACAACAAAGATGGCGGGCCAGGACAGAGCTCGTCCTCTTTCTAGTCTGCTATACTGCAACTTCCTCTCCGTCCGTAGTATAGGTACCTCGTAACGTTAACCTGTGACGGTAAAAGTACTTACTCGGTGCAGTCGAAAAAATGACGGCACGGAAATAGTTCACGGGATACTGGGTGAATCAGTGTCCGGGACATGATAGGGTTTCAGGCGGACGACGTGCAGATGTCGGTGTGAGGCTGAGTCGACGGGGACGAAGACACTGGAGTGATTTCGTATGTTACGTCGGTCAGTTGGCGGCACATAAGATATGGGCTGGTGTATACGGGAACAGCAGCTTTTCAGAATGCCCGATATGGCATGCTGTGGACCAGAGGAAGACAAGGGACCCAGGGGCAAAGTGCGTAGTCCTGTGATGGCTATTGTAACGACATGGCTGGTGGATCTGCGACTCGTAAAATCGAGCGCGGGAAGCCACGTGCATGGTCGGCACGTGCAATAGCCTCTCGAGCATACTGGGTAGGGGGGCAGGCAGAATAAGGCACCAACGTGTCCATGGGCAACGTAGGATTTCGGCAGAATGAGAGAAAGAAAGACGAATAACCAGTGGCCTCATGTCTCGACGTGTTATACGCTAATATCACAAAAGGCAATGTAGTGTCCTAATCCTGGCGGTTTGCGGACAACACATACATTGCCAGCATGCCAGTAATCCTTCAGTTCAGTCACTCCGTCAGGCAATTCGTCTGTGGTTTGTACGTCGTGGTCAGTTTGTGTTGCGTTGAACAAGACCGCAGAACGTCGAACATCACCTTCGAAAGAAATTGTCTCCCCAGTCGGTTAGGAGTTGCCGAGGTGCCCCGTTCTGGAGGATGACCTTATGGAATAAGAAGTCAGCAACGTTGGTGGCGCAACTATGGGGAAGCGCATGGGTGATCCCAAGCTACGTCACTGGTTTACGATCACCCGTGCATTTGCGATCACCTCTTTGTATAAAACAGACGTTGTGGGAGGTATTTTATTGGGGACTAGTTGGTTAGAACCGTGAATTGCTGGGCTAGTTGGTTTCATGTTTTACATCGAAAAAAAAAAAAACAGTGACAACAAAGACGCAGGACCACAAGGAGGCGCACATACAGTCGCCGGTTGGTTAATACGAAATAACTTAGGTAAATTGGATTTATTGGCGCTAAAGCGGCTACGGCAATGCTGCGCCATACACAGGATGATAAAATTTTCTTCGTAAATGCAGCATGCACTGTAGTAATTAAAGCTTACTTAAAAACTGTTTCGTCCAAGAAACTTACCACGTCAGTGAGATATACCAGTGCATCATCTCCTAACAGCACCATTGAGTGAAGTGGAGTGTGTGACTTATACAATACTCGAAATACGAAATAAGTAACACACTGCGCAGTATACATGAAGAAGGGCAGGATGTCCTATCTCTTTTGCCGTCCTTCTTCATATACATCGCACAGTACGCTACTTGTCGAGCTTGTGAGCACCAAGGAGTTCAAGTGAAATGACGTGCCCCTATGTTTGATATGAAAGTACAAAGGAATGTAAGGCCCGATTGAGTAGAGTCAATGACTATGGGACGTCATTTTGTATTTCACACATGTCAACCAGTTTAAGCTTTTTTCTGAAGGAATAAACTGAAATTGAAAAGATACATATTTGCGGGCCGTACACACTTTGTCATTATCATTCACATTGGCTGCGCAAAACAGTCACTCGCAGAGAGGTAAAAATTATGCAGAAACTCCCTGGAGCTGTCTAAGTATGCCTAAGCATTGTGCCACTTGCTCATCTCCACGAAGCGCGGTGTCAATATCAATATTATCAAACTAGATTTTACCAGCTAATGCCTTATCACCCCTCACCAGCCGTTATCAGCCTTATCGGACACGATCCAAACCTTAGCGATTTTTATCAAACCTTATCGGTTGTTACCAACCTTATCAGACTCGATCCGATCCTTATGAACTGTTATCGGTCGTTATCAACTGTATATCAATCGAGCCAATCTTTTGCAACCCTTATCGGACATGGTCCGAGCCTTACCAACTCTTATCGGTCCTTATCAACACTTATCGGTCCTTGTAAATCTTATCAAAATTGTTCCGACCATTATAAGACCTGATCGCTCTTTAGCAACTACGACTATATGCATCCGCGTCGAACCATTATCAACCGTGATGAGGCCCATATAACCCCTCATCATTCCTTATCATCCTCAACAACGCATTGACTGCTTATCTGTCTGTGTTGCGCTATGCGAGCACGTGAGCCCTCAGAGATCGGTGGTATTTCGGTCGGTGAAGGAATGCCCCAACGGAAGGCCCATTCCGCGTCCAAAGAAACACAGCGTAGATGTGGCATGTTTGGCATGAAATTTTGGCAAAACCGTAATTTTCCCGTCGTCTACAAGGCTCTAAGACAGCTCTATACATTGTGGCCCTAGAGATGGCGTTTACTCCACCAACACTAAATCTTTCAAAAAAGGAAACATAGTAACTGTTCTCCTTTGACATTTGTGTTGTACCACTGCAGTACAACACATTCATATGGCCTAGATATACAGGGTGTTTCATTTTAGCTGCACCAAATTTTTAAAAATTGCCTGTGGCAGATAGCACAATTATAATCCTTGATCTAAACTACTCGATGAGGCGGCCATTACTTCCACGAGAAATCAAAACGCCTAATTGAGTAATTAGCATAATTACGCTATTTAACTTTTTAATTATTGATTTTACGGCACATCTTTCAATCTACGAATTATTGCCGCTGAATTCGCAAGGCGTATCCACTTGGAATGAATTCTCAGGACTGAACCAGTTTCGAGATATTAATTTTTAACGTGTCTGACGAAATGTATGGGCGTTCCAGTTAACTTTTTGAGGAAAACGCTGTTTTATGCATTGAAGCACAAAGTTAACTGGAACGCCCATGCATTTCGTCGGACACTTTGAAAATTATTATATCGAAACTGGTTCAGTCCTGAGAATTCGTTCCAAGTGGATACGCCTTGCGAACTCAGCGGCTATAATTCGTAAATTGAAAGATGTGCCATAAAATTATTAATTAAAAGTTAATTAGCGTAATTATGCTAATTAATCAATTAGGCGTTTTGATTTCTCGTGGACGTAATGGCCGCCTCATCGCGTAGTTTAGATCAAGGATTATAATTCTGCTATCTGCCACCAGGCTATTTTTAAAGATTTGGTGCAGCTAAAATGAAACACCCTGTATATTCACCGCCTGCAATTCTGGGTTTTTAGCCCAGTGGGTGAGACAGTTGGCATCTGAGCGATGGGTCGTAAGTTGGAAACTCACCAGCGTTTTTCCATTTTTATTCATTCTGTTTTCCTTATGGAGCGCATCGTGTTACGCGTTGGGGACCGACAGACCGACCGACATATTTTTTGGGTGAGTTTCCTAAAAATGTGGCCGAAGCTTGAGCTTCGCTTTTGATAGTGGAACGCGATAGCTTACAAAGATCCCTGACGGATTCTCACGCTTCCCGGCAACTGCAGCTTACGTAACCGTAACGTTTACCGGGAAACGCTGGCGGCGAACGCTATGCATGAAGGCGAGCTTTCTGGAAAAAACACGGCTTCTTGCGTTGGCCAATCCCAAATATTGTGCACAGCCGCGCCAAAAAAATTACATCATTTTCAGGTTTCTACTATTGCTTCGCACTTTCAATATTTCAGTCTGAGAAGATTTAAGATTAAAGGCATGCGCTGCGGGTGCTGTGGGTGTTTTGTTTTGATGACATTTGTTTGTGGACTGTCATTCTTAAAATTCCAAGGAATAACTTCGTCAAGAATTTAAGACAAGGTATGAGCTACGTTAATAATAGAATGGGGTGGCAATATAACCCGCATATACTGCATGTAATATAGCAAGGCGTGGCACATACATAAACCTAAATATATGCGGCAATTCTCGCTCACGGGATGCCAAAGCCGGCAATGACGCCGACACCGGATTTTCTACGGCACGGGGTCCTTAACGCTGTTACGTTAAAAATGCTTACGCATTAAAACGGGTACGTTTATTATTATTATTATTTTCACAGCTATCGGTACATCTCGAATGAAGGAGCCCTGGAGTTGTCACGAGTGCAACGAATGCAGGCCATGGTTGGTGATTTCTGCTGTCAAACTCCTAGACTTGTCCCGGTTGAGGATAACTGTAATGCCCGATCAGAATACGTATGTTCACTTCCCTTCGCTATATCGATATTTGCAAGAGATAGCCGGCTCATAGCCTGCACGCCCGAGTAAGATCTTTTTCTTTCTGAATATTTAAGAACGATCGGTTGACTAGATAGCCGACCATCCATAAAGAACACCTTTCTGTTTACACACTTGGCGCGCAGTTATATTTTTCAGGCCAACGTACACGTGAACCCTCGGATAGAAGCTTTCGGTCGGTAAGCTAGAGGTCAATAGGTATAGAAATTGTAGTTGTTCCCTCACACTTAATGCAACTTGTTTTCATTTTCAATCAGCCTTGTCCAATATTTATGACAGACAATCGCTGCTTTGACGAATAAACGCGCACCGAAGAAATACTGGGTACATTTGTGCTTAGTCGTATTGAATGATTGCGGTTTTAGTGGAGGTAAGAGGCTTCCGGTTCCGGGAAGATTACCCAAATGACTCAAGGCATAATGACCGCTGACAACGGGTGGTCCAAATAATGCGCATTCACGCGGCTCGTCCTTACACTGCGGCAGCCCGCAATAGGAATTATCTTGACGCACTCATCTTTGTTGCAATCGGCCATCAGGTAATCGCAGAATACTCTGTTTTATTACGCAATAACGTTGCGTAGCTCCCCCCGCTGCGATTGTGGTGTAAGAGCCTTAGCCATGGCGCATTGTTAGGCGTTTGTAATTAAGCTTAACGCACATGCAAATGCATTTGCATCCTTTCTCCCGGCATTGCCGTTGTCGGATGGGTACTGAATGCGGACTGCATAAGGTCACCGCGGCACATCAAAGCGTACTGGGCACAGATGAAATTGGTTCTCGGATGTCCCGGGGGCGAAGGAGATTCTCGCGACTGCTTGTCGCAACTGTGCTACGGAAGGTCAAACGATAGCATTCTGTCAAGTAGAGGAAGAAAAGATGGCCAGATTGCCTATCAGACAGCATTTGCTTTGACGATTAGAAACAATTTCCTCTCATCTATGATTAGAAAAAGACAAGAAGTGCAAAATGGCTGGCACAGTTCTCGCAGACGCCAGTTACTGATCAAGCTGTACCGTCGGCTATACCGCTTCTTGGAATCACTGCTGCAAGAGAAATTCTATTAGGTAGCCGAACAAGACACCAAAACTCACAAGGCTACCATGCCGAAAAGTTATTTTTCAAGCCTCTCTTATTTCATAGTCAACATCAGTACGTTCTGCTCATAACCTGCTGCTATACAAGCACTTGAAAAATGGCAGCCCCAATTCTACGCAGCACAGCTAAAAGACTCCTTTTTAGACAGGACACTTGCAGTGATTAGCAGTGGTCGATCATGGAATGTCTTTGTAGTCAAAATTTCATCAGCCTTTAGAAAGGCCATTCACTCCCCCCTTTCATGCCTATTGGGAGACAAATAAGGAAGCTATATGAATGCTGTCTGGGAAAGGATTTGTCGCCCTGACACAGAAAATTCCCCTTGTCTAAACATTGGCTCCAGAGGCATGCGTTGTGCGACCGCTGGTAATCAGTTCAAGCCCCTTTTTGTGTTTTCGCTGTTATGCTTGCTATACCGCGGGACACGAGCGTGTAATTTTTCTGTTCCCTGAATGATGATTCACATTGGCCTGTCTTTTTTAAACATACTCAAAGCAAGTATTCCTATAACGAATATCATTGCGTGGTTCAGGCTAGAGCACTGCACGGGCCCGGCCCGGCCCGCGGGCCGGGCCGGGCCGGGTAGGGCAGTTTTTTCACGGGCTCGGGCTGGGCTCGGGCATGGCATCTGCTTTTTGAGCCGGGCCCGGGCGGGCTCGGGTATTTTGACGTGGGCCTGGACCGGGCTCGGGCTTTCTGGTGGTGTGCATGTAACGTGCAGCGAGTTAACCTCGCGCGTCTCGACTCTGAAAAACCTGTCGCCGCGGCGCAGCTGGAAGCTAGCAGTGCTACTCCTGTGTACTTCCCTTTTCTTATGCCATCGTATTTTGCGCTGCTTGAACAAAATGTAGAAGTCCAGAAAGACCAAATTCGCCTCATATCAAAGGATGTGATTGTATTCCTTACCTAAACTAATGTAATTAATGTTTTCAGCGCGGTGTAAGCGCGTTCGCGACTTGCGACTCAAAGGCGAATTGGTAAAACGATGACTGGTAAGATTGCGCGGCTGAAATATGGCACTGCGTCCATCCATGATTGCACGCATGTTCTCAACCGGCCACCTAGTAGCAGCGCATTACGCTGTACCATGGAGGAACGAGAAGCTTTCTATCTCCACTTACTCCATCCATGCGCTGCGCTCACGACCGGTCGTGGCTACACTTCAGCTAGAGTGTACAAGGATAAGGTTAAGTGGGACGAGTGGTTTGGGCGGCGCATGCTTTGCAGTGAGGCGCCCGACGTGGAAAAATACTTTGGCGGCGCTGGATTGAGCCGCATCAAGGTCGCGCCGTTGGAAACTGCTGGCGTTACTGCTCGGCAGGGTCATTCGTACTACTTCGCGCGCTGGTATTTGCGTTCAGACCGCTCAAATGGTGTTCATAATTGCATGTGACATGTATTTATGCCTTAAGAATAACTTACTATCATTATCTTCTTTATTTCATTTTTTTAATGTCGCTCGGTGATCTTTGTCGGTCTCGGGCCGGTTTCGGGCCGGTTTTGAGCCGGGCTCGGTCCGGGCTCGGGCCTAAGGTAAAGGGGTGGTGGGCCGGGCCGGGCGGGTAACGTAGATTATTTTCAGGGCCCGGGCTTGGCCCGGGTCTCGCTATAAAACTTTTGGTCGGGGTCGGTCGGGCAGCCCAACGTAAAAACGGGCCCGGGCCGGGTCCGGGCTGAAAAAATCGGCCCGTGCAGTGCTCTAGTTCAGGCCTCTTGCAAATTCCAGTTTCCTTCTGCTGAAGCTACAACGCATAATGCTTTTATTTGTCTGCTCCGATTCCAGAATTCATGGTTGGGTGAGTTGGTGGAGTAACATACTTCGTTGCTGAGTGAAAAGACGCACATTTCTCGAAATTCCTTAAATTTTGCCAAATTTAGACCTGTCATAGTTCCGGGAGTTGACTTTACGTAGCTTCAGTTGTCTGCTGCCACTTATACTTCTGTAAGCGAAGTGCTGTGCTACTGAAAGTTGGGAAGCGCGCACTATTTGTTATGCTTTGAGAATGTTGTCGACTTAACTCCCTTCGACAGACACGCAGATCTGTTGGAGATATCAGCAACATAAGCTAAATTGCCTCTTGCAGCTCTGGTACAGAAATATAAACGAAAGGCGGGTGGTCAACCAGGACAGAGCCTGGTTGGCTACTCTGCACTGGGGGAGAGAAAAGAGAAGGAAAATATTCAGGAGTAAAATTAAGCTATGGTATAAATATTACTCCATGGTACTAAGAAGCGCACAGAGCATGATTACAGATAGCTGGCAGTTGACTGAAAATTAATTACCTGTTCGTTATTAAAGATGTAAATATTTTCATCACATTTAAGGAAGTTAGAAAAATTCTCTGAAGGGAGAAGGCGGAACCGGTATGGTCATATCAGAACATGTAAAATCCGAACAGCGAGCAGCGCCAAGATGACAAGACAGGTGGAGATTTTGTACGCTTTAGAACTGTGCAGGTGAAATGATTTAGTGTGGTGGATGTTGGAAATTATCATCGCGCAGCGCATTGGTGATAATTGACGACAGGGACAAGGAAAGCCACCCAGAAGTCTGGTGGTCTTTGGGAGGCTGATTTTGAATGCATTGTGGTCCACGCCAGTATATCTTGAAGCAGGTACTTTTTCCACAGTGTCAGCTCGTAATCTAATGTTCTACTCGCGCCGGCAGGTATTGCCTGGAACGTTCCAACATTAAGAGGTAAATTATTGTTGTGGTAATTAGGATGAGTGAGTCGCTATCTTAGAAACACGACACCATGTTCATGAAACGCATGACTCTGTTTCCTTTCCACGTGGAACAGAACAGCGTTTCACAGACAATTACCGAATAATTAGAAAACGTATTGAAGAGACCACAGCAAAGAACAACCATCGTTGATGGAATAACCAGTCTCTTTGCTATACGACCATCGCACTATAATAACGACAGCGACGTGCATGTGAAACCAACGTTGGAGTGATCATTACAGGCGTGAACTGCTAAATATTTGGTTGAGTGATGCTTCGACACAACGACAAGGTTTTTCAAGTATGGATGTCACGATATTTGTGTGTCTGAAATAGATTGCGGCAGTAATACAGGTATACATGGTATGTTCTGTGTACTGTGTAATAATAAGAGGAAGTGACACACGAGCAACCACCCCATCCCCCCAAATTTCTAAGTGGCGGTGCTTGTAATCGTCGATTATTCCTGTATCACACTCAAAGAAACCTAAGAGGTTGACAGACTACATGAGCTGGTGAGATGCCTAAGATAGTGTTTGTTGGCCTTGCTGAAAACAACAGAATGTGGCCTATCGTCGTCGTCATGATAATCATCATCATCATCATCCTAATGCCATATACCAGTTTATCATTTATTGTGTAAGATTCCCTCTGCACTCGCTGGCTTCTAGTACCCTGTACTCTTCTCCCTAATTAGTACCCCAATTCTCCAGTCGCCTAGCTCTCAACAGCTACTCCAGTCGTACTAGTCCTGACTGACGCTTAGCCGAGGCGTCGGGCTGTAACAGCACCTTGGGCTTGGCGGTGCATCAATTTGTTAATCTACTAGAACATCAACTACATAGTACGACAGCCCGTGAGACAACTTAGGACTAAGTTCACTTTGGACGAACCACAATGAAACGATCACCATCATTTAACAGCATTCACAAGTTTACAATGTCCAACATAAACTACGTTATAGCCCGTCATGTTGCTGCTTAAGACAGAATAGTTAACATTTTATTCAATGTAATGGCATGTTTCAGCAATGATAGCTTAAGAGTCAGCTTCACAGACCGACATTACCCGGTCTCAATAGCGTTGAAAAAATATCCGTTCAAACACTCAAATGCTTCAATAAAAACTTGTTTGAGGGCAGGTCGACTAGACTGGACTCACTTCCTGCATTGAATCTTGCTTAAACAAAGTACGCTAAATAAAACAAAGAAATACATACCTGTAGACCATCTGAAGCTTTGCTGATATACTGATATACCTCCCATGCTCCACAGTTCGCTGGGCTTCTGTACACAGTCATGAGAAAGTGCATACCAAAGAGCGGGAACAAAACCAGCACCGCTCGTACGGCTTTCCTGTAAAAAAAAAAGAAAAGCCGCTAGATAAGTACTCTCTATGCAAATGTTTTAGCGACTGTGTAGCAAAAACGGGAGAATGTTGGGAGGCAAGCCGGAAGCCTAAATTTAGCTTTCGTCGCATATTTACTCATAATAACTGACGAATGCGTGAGGTCAGATTTGTGGGCCAGTTGGTTGAACATTCGAGTTGCAGTGCTGAATAGACAGGAACACAAGAATGCGACACCTGTTTTCGTTTTATGTTCCTGGTCATCATGCGCTGCAACTGAAACAAACAATTGAAATATTTTTCACGTAGACTGGCCAATAGTGTACTCATAAGGTCACATATCCAGTGTTTGTCTTCACATAGCAGCACAAATCACGTTACCGCTTCAGGTAACCCCCAACTAGAGAACCAGAAGACACCTAGTCGGGAGAAGGCACCTAGTCGGGAGAAGGCACCAAGCCGACTCCCGACTAGGCGCATTCTGGTTCTAGTTTGGTCAACAAACTTCGCTGGACCACCAGCTATTATTCACTGCGTCTCTTTTGTGCCCTCTGGAAATGTCTTGTATAACTAAGAACAAGCATTTTAATTATCCGGTATGCGTGCTAGCGTACCAACACTGTGAGGATGCCGGTTTATTTGGAAAGCACTCCCGTGGGCTGCATAGAACTTCAATGATATGGGCAACAGATATGTATCAAACAGTTTGACATAAACATTGAACGAAAGCCCAGCTAGGTTGGTCAGCGACTATAGCGTTATGCTGCTGTGAGCGAGGTAGCAGGTTCGAATCGTGGACATGGACGTGGCGGCGTTGGTAAAGGGACGGAATGAAAAAATGCTCCTTTAAACAGACTTCTGTGCGCGTTGCACAAGCCAGTGTGCTCAAAATAACATCTAGCATCTAACTACGGTGCTAATCGAAGAGCAGGTATAGCTTTGTGATTCCAAGCACTATGAACTATTTGTGAAGTGAACAGGTATTGATAGGGAAGAAATCGTGTCATTAGTAATCTGAGTCATGTATCAGAAACTGTAATACATACTAATAGACAGCGGTCGTGTTTACTGCGGCTAACGAATCGCATGCTACCGAAGCCATCTTTGTGAAACGAAAGAGGCACCAGTGTTACATGATGTTGCAACCGGCGTTCACGCGCTGACTGGCAGGAAGGGAGATATCTATGTTTCTGGATATGGGCCAGCTGTATAGCATCGATCACCTCGCTTGTGAAAACCACGCGCCGCTAAAACTGCTCATGCGGTGAGTCAACGAAGATCGAAGTCAGAACAGTCTCATATTGCTTATACTTCTGCGACATGGAACTAAAATCCCAATTCGCTTCACCGTTTGGACGTAGGGCTAGCTCATGCCAAGTCAAGGGCCACCATCTACACGATTTAAATCTCAACCGTCGTCTTCGATGCACCAATGTTTGGATGTAGTTCGCTGCGTGCGTAGACGTATGCAAATCAGCGTCCGCTCTGAGAAGCCTCTCTACTTATTCGCTGTTTATTCTGCAGTGTGGTTTTTTCTCAGCGTGGCAGTGCAAGGAAAGGCAGATTCCTCAGAAGTAAATATGTCAATCGATGTGCTGACGTTCCGGAGCCCAGCGCGGGTACCTTGCTCGCAAAAAAAACGAAGTGCATAGAAAACAACATTATGAACGCAAGAAAAAAAAAGAATTACAAAAAAAACGACGCTGCGTGTTTGAATAAGTACGTATGTCAGAGAAATATATTCGGACAGGTTACGTCAGTTTCTGCGCATATGATCACGCTTATAGTATGCCTTTCGTACTTCCTGAAGAAAAAGCCTCGCGCTTAGTGTCCAAGCATCAATATATGTGCTGCATTGCTCTTTTTTTTCGGTCTACGTTTCCTTCGACTATGACATTGGCTCTTCCTACAGTTTCTTGAGAAACACTTTGCCTTCCGCGCGCGAATTTATGACATTCTTGTTGCATAGCTCTGTACCAGGAAATCCTTGTCAATCACTCGGGTAGTGTTGTCATATTATAAGTATTCAGTGCGTTGTGAGCACTTCCGGAGAGCTCACCGAAACTGACTAGGTTCGCTGGCATGGGTGCTTCTGAGCTTTGTGACGAGAACGCGAATGATGTTGCAGAGGAAGACGAAGTTGGCCTGCAAAAGGAGAGAATGGTGAAAATACCATCAATTACTAATGATTAATGGCAAAATTTAGCATGGAAAGAGCAGGGATGGACACAGGAACATCATGAGTTACGAATAACAGAGCTGGTAATGTTTATGTAATCGTATTTCTGAAAATAAAGAATTTTTAAAATGCTCCATAGACTTTCACTTGTGCTTCTGTGACTTAAGTGATGGTGGTAAAAATATTGCGCGATTAATAATCGTGAATTGTACACCTTTGGAGATTGCGTGAACGTAAAGGAGGCATGTGTTGATTCCAATGCTCGAGAAAAAATGTATGCAGTGATACTTATGGAAAAAGTTTAGATGGTAATGATTACACTTGCATGAGATGTTCACGTTAAACGCGTATATGCCAAGTTCGTCTGTGTGATCAATTTTAAACAAAAGGCCTGACGCAAGTAATCTTATCAGTTCTTGCACATTTCTTGCAAGCAAGAACACATGCGCAAATTCTTATATTCCACTTTGTGTCATTGAAACACGCGGGGCCTCATGTATACCGTTGACGTCCATTGGGACAAATACATGTCGAACGTGCACCTGTAAATGATGTGCATCATTCAAATAAGAATTTCCTCGCAATGGCTCGAGTGAATTCAAGTAAGCTTGCAGGTAATAAAGGCTGTGTAGCATTATTAGGCAACGACTCCCGGAGACTTATCAGCGCGTTTGAGCAAAGGAACAGCAAAAGATTTTCGCTTGTCAATGGAACTGCAGAAAGTTCAAGATACTGCCGGACTACACCTCTGTGATACTTTGCGCAAATGCTAGGCACCTCTGTGATTGACATTTCCACGTGCCGCATAACAAGTGCTTGCAAACAGTGAGAGAGTTCTTTCATTAGATGATGCTGACCTTCGTAGCTATTTAATAACGCAATTCTGTTGAAGATTTTAGATCGACGTTCACCTCCTTTCTTTCGTTGCTGAAGATGGATAGTGCTGAGACATATTTTATTAAAATGGCAAGCACCCAGCCTATACGATTTTGAGCATTACACTCATTACAGCATTACATTCATTGTCGGAAAGAGTTGTGTATCACCGAGGTGAAATACAGAAACAAAACTTACGAATAGGCAGAAGAGACCCGGAGCCAGGGTTATCCAGTTGTATCCCTCTATGTTGTCCATCCAGCACCTGTAATCACAACTGAAAGTAAGCTCGCAGCTCTGATGCAGTTCTTCTTATGTACAATTGCGTTCGTAATGAGTGTGCAAAGTGATGTATTGACGGCAGCGTAGCAAAGCCAACGTTAGCGCATCAAAGAGCCAGCCAGCAGCCAGCCCAGAACGCGCAAAGCAAGCGTTCGTGCAAAAATAAAGTCCATAGTGAAAAAGTCAAGTTCGGTTCCGTCGTAATATACGGTGCCGACGAATTAACTTGTGCTCAATTTGATAAATGCTATCTTAATTTTTCATTATAGGAAAATAAATAAAAATAACAAACAACATACAATATATGACGAAGCAGTTATCATATTTAAAGGAAAGTGCAGATTCCAGAATAATGAGTTCATTTATTGATTCATGGGCTTAAGGTCTCTAAGTAACACTGTGCCTATCAGACACGCTCCGGATGGAGGGCTCCGCATATTAATTTTACCGACGTACCGGGTTCACTAAAATACGCCTAAATCTAATTGAAAAAATTCAGAGACCTTCCACTACTGTGAAGATGGAAGCCAGCGAAGCTGTGACTATGGTGGGTTTGCTGTAGTGAATTTATAGATCATAATTATTGACTATATTGTAACGTCTTCGGCATGTTCGTCAAAAGGCAAGGGCACCGGCGTGTTGTTTTCGTCCGGCGCAATGGCCAAGTACACTCGGGGAGAACTTTCTCTGGCAATGACGGGAAAGCTACGGGCGCACGGATGCTGCACATGTGTGTTACCGCGCCAAGTAGTCCAGCAGCGTTTGACAGTGCTTTTGGTTGCTCAGAACAGACAATAAATCGACGCAGCTTCCACGTGCGACTGTTTCGCGTTTGCCCAGACGCGGAAGGGAAAAGCCGCAAGATAAGCAAACTTTTACACTCAGTGTTGTGTTCTGTCTTATGTAACTGCTGCTGAATAAGCCGTGTATGTTTTCTCTTCCCCAGCCTAAACCAACGTGAATTAAAACGCGGGATTCTTTTCAGAAGCGCTCTCACTTGTGAGCGCTTTGTCTCCGTAGCTTTCCCTTCATTTCCACAAAAAGTTGTCCGCGAGTATAGTTAGTTTGCTGAGCCAAGTCCGCCTCATCGTCATAGACTAGCGTACGAACCACAGCATTCTTAGCCGCGGCGCACTGCACGGCATCATCAGGATCCTCACGTCAGGATCCCGGAAGATGTGGTTATATGGGCGCCCGTCACATAGCGAGTCGAGTCCAAACGGCAACTGATGATACCAGTGCTAGCGCAATCTCTACGTCACGAGACAAAGGGGACAAGGATTTGTGGTACGTGCCGCCGCCGAGTATTGCGACACTTGTGAAAGAGGCATCAGCGGTGGTGAGGGGTGTAACAATGGGCGATCCATCATCCGTTTTGACACATGTGCTAAGGCACAACTGACAGGAAACCACCACGCACATGGAGCCAAAGCTTTGCTGATGATAGTTTCATTGCGATAGCAATTATATGGACACTTCAACCGGATTTCTGCCGTCGGCGTCGCCGTCGCTGTGAGGTTCCGTATAGATTCTCTGGGCGATAAAATCGTCGCCGCGCGCCGTATGCGCGAGCGAAAGCGCGCGGGGTACGTGCGCGCTATCACGGAGAGCGAACGCACGGCCGAAAGCAAACCCGAACATCGCGCGAAAGGCCGTGAGGGTATGGGAGGGAGGCGGGGTGACGCTGTGCTCCGGCACCAAAGGCGTATCTTGCAATCGGGCGTAAGGGGAACTTGCCACTCAATCTCCCACGCGAAAGCAAGAAAGCTGGAAGGCAGCGCGGGAGGGAGGGGGAGGGGTGCAGCTTTTACTCTGCCAACAACTCCGTTCGTACTTTGCCCGGCTGTGGCCGTCGCCCGAACGGTCTCTTATCTCCACACGGCTCTGACCTTTGTATGCGCTGTGCATCCGCCGCTCAGTTTCGTTTGAAGCGATAGACCGCACGAACCTTGCCCGCTGCGGCGGCTGCGATTGCTGCCACTGTTTTGACAGTCGTTGTCTGCGGTCATTCAGTGTGATCTGATCATGTTTGCTTGTGCGCGCTGACACCACACTTGTTAATTCACTTAGTAAGCGGATGTGTCAAAGTGTATGCAGCCGATAAAACTACTATCCCTACTCCGAATAGCTCTCTACTAATTTGCTATCGCAATTGATGTTTCGCCTTTCGGGCGAAACTGCGACTTTTTTTTTTTACACGCGGACACGAGCCTGGGGAACCTAGCCATTAACAGCTTCGGTGTAAAACACATTACAGCATGTTCTGCTACGAACTTCGTCGATTCCAAAGGTGGTGTAACCTGGGGGAAACTGGCGCTCTCGCTTTCATAAGCGAATTGCTCCTGTGCAATGCTACGCACGCGAGGCACAGTGACAACGTTGGTCATTATTCGCGCTTTCCACTCCTGCGTATGCGACGCACATACGCGCTCTCAAAGGAAATCGTTGCTATGCAACGTGGCTCACGCCTCGAGCAAATCGCCTTACTTGGTGTTGGCACGAGCAACACATGCATACGCTTGTGGGCTGCCGGTAGACCATCCAATTTATGTTCAGGCGAATATTGGTTTCATTTCACCACTGGGTACGTAATCTAGTCTAAATGCGAAGCATTCTTTTCCAAGCCAACTCTGTTTTTGTCGTGTATTGACGATCTGGCCGCTTTCCCGAGCAGCCAGTAGGAAGCAGCCAGCAAAGAGAAAGACAGCGGGTTGGCTAGTCATCGTAGATGAGTTCGGCCCGAATTGAGAGTTTTGTACCACGAAATAATGTTCGTACAAATGCATAATTAACGATTGCATCAAGGCGCTTCTTGAGAACCAGCTTTGCATCAAAGGCCGGGCACTCGAGTGTGGCCCCACTGCTTTAGTTGCTCCCGGAACGGTCTACTGCTCGCTCCGCCCTAGGCGCTTGCGGATTTGTAGAGACGTACATGCGTATATATATATATATATATATATATATATATATATATATATATATATATATATATGTGTGTGTGTGTGTGTGTGTGTGTGTGTGTGTGTGTGTGTCAGTTTACAAGGTCACACAGACGTGTAGGATACACCCGTCGCAACAGTAGTAACCGTTCGCCGAGGAACACATATGATTCATAGCAACCATTCTATACCAAACCAAGCATAATTCGCATTAGGTAGGTGTCAACTAGAGTTGAGTTTGCCTAATTTTTACACCAGAATTTCAGAACCTCGCTATAATGATCATTCCCTCGTCCGCAGCTTCGACGAGCTGGGGAGAGGGAGCTGAGGGAGAGTGAAAGCAGAGTATAAAGATAGCATCGCGCAGCATAGCGGATGCGAGGTGGAGAGGAGGAGTGAGGCATGTGGTAGTGGGATGCGCAGAGCTGCAGCCGGCCGACGCCGAACGCGCCCAGTGTCCGTGACTGCAGCCGATGCTTCTGGCGGCGGCTCTGCAGGTTGCGACCAGAAAACTGGACACTAGTTGCTTCCGAAAGACTGAAGCGAGAGCTAGTGAAACTGAAACCAAGCGTCGCAGAAGCCTCCCGAGTTTAAAGTGAGGGAAGCCGAGAGTTCGCGTAGGCGAAGAAATGAAGATCCGGACGGCTACTGAACGTGGCCGGTTGAATTGATCGCGATACTACGCAGAACATCGCGAAGAAATCCTGAGCGTCAGGAAACATCTGGAAGATCCTGGGTTGGGGGTGCTCAGGAACTTTCACAATATGCAATGACTTGGGACTAACGGTTCTAATGGGCCCTCGCTTTGGTGGTCCTCCTCATCTTAGTGGAAAAAATTATGCGTGGCTGTGTTATCCCAAACACCAGAGACCAGCGGAGATGGGGGAAGCCCAGCAAAAGTTAGACTAAGTGGGTGGTTTGCCACTACTTTACCAGGCTTTCCCCAGTTCCGCTGGCCTCTGGCGTTTGCGATAACAGAGCCACGAATATGTTTTTTTGATTGAAGAGGTGAGACAGGAACCCAGGAACCTACAACCCATTGTAAGTGTCAAGTATGAGGCAAAGAATGCGTTGCATTAATATTATTATTTGTTAAAGCAGCAAAAGCTCCGTAATTGTGTTCGGCGATAACCTTTTTCTTATCGCACTTATTCCGTGTAGGGTTTATTGTGCACACGAAGACGTAAACATGTGTGAAATTCAGCAGGAATCTATTAACGTACAAGCTTTCCTTTTTTTCGCTTAGCAGCTTCAACTGAACCTACCGTTAATAGGTATTCATTATAGAAGTGGTAAATGTACGTAGATATACTGAATACTGAAAATTGTCCGTGAAATGGCACTGCAAGCCATGAATGTTAGCAGAGAGCGTCCAAGAATGCCTGAGAATCACTTAGAAGCTCCTGAAAGGCACTCTCCTAGAAGTGTACTTAAAGAGTTGCACTAAGCCCAATGGGATTCAATACAAGCCATGAATTCAACACATTCAGGACAAGCTTCAGTAGACTTTACGTACGAAGAGGATCATATTACGGGAATGAAGAAACGTTAGCCTAGCTGGCAGGTATAGTGATGTCACACCCCAGCCGCCACAGGACTAAATGCACCGTCCCACGTTCGTTTAAGAACGCCAGCAGACGGACACAGGCGCAGCGCCAAGCACGTCAAGCACAACGCAGTAAGGAAGCCAGCCCATATACTGAAATTCTTGCCTCCGAGTACTTACCTGGAAGTTTTTCTGTAGGGATGTGAAAACGAACAGAACATAGTTATTTAAACGGGTGACAAAAGATGTCGCAGTTTCACCAGAAAGTAAAATTATGTAAAACAGATGGAGAAATGGCGATGTCACTTTGCTTATCCTAATTCAGTTTCCGCAGAGGGAAGGAATGAGCACGTTCATGAAGCATAGGAACATTAAGGGCACAAACGCACGTGAAAATATTTATTACTCATTCAGTTGAATACTGTGCTACTGTTTGTGTAGTTGTAAGAATTTTATTGGATACTGAAGCATTGGTAATTGGTACTCAAGGGACTGAAGAGAAGAAGCATGGACAAATATGTCTTGTAATAAAGGCTCACTTGAGGTTGTCTTGGTATCCGTAACAAAGATGCAAGGAATAATAACAAACTGCCAATTTTTATAAAAAAATCTGTGCTGATATAAAATTATCAGGGCAGTATTGACAACCTACATAAAACAACTCCTGCATTTGCGATGCACGGAGGTGAACACATTTCTCCAGAAAGCGCGAATCACGTTCTCAGGACTGCGCTGGCGAATCTGAAGATGACATCTGGCACAAAATCGGCTGTATGTGAGGTTGCGTGACTACATTTACAGTTTCCTTTGATTTCTCTCGACATGGTGGCCGGCTTATAAGCTTTGGAGGCTGCTTTGGCCCTCAGGAGTGTGTTCTAGACAAGTCTGTTGACCTATATACATTATGTTGAAAATAACTTAGACATATTATTTCCATCTATTTTACCAAATACAACTGCACAAGCTATAGTACGAGGTCTGTCCCAAAAGCAAAAAAAAGTGGGAATGGGTGTAGCAGCGCCGCTCTCTGTCCCTCTCTGGACACGAAAGGACCTGTTTAAACGCAATATGAGCTGGACGGCTTTATGATAAGGTATAATTTTGTGCGTGTACTTTTTCTGCGCTTAATTTTTAGTTTTAGTCGGAATTAAGATCGACGAACAGAGGGAACAAAGAATCAATACCATTTTTACCGTGAAATTGGGCACGGATGGTGCAGAAATTCTTTCAAATGCTGCAAAGTGCCTATGAAAAGGATTCCCTTATGGATAGAACTGTGTTCAAGTGGGTGCGGCGTTTTGGGGAAGACTGAAAACCACACGGACGATGCAAGATCAGGATGTCCCTCCACCTCGTGCGAAGGGGAAAACGCTGATTGTGTGCATTATTTCATATTCAGTGACCGCCTAATGAATGTTATAATGATAGCACCGAGGCACATCGTATGGGAAAGTCATCCGTTCACCGGATTTTGAATGAAAATTGCGAAATTGTCAAAGTTTGCGCAGAGATGATGCCGAAACTGCTGGCTATCGAGCAAACGTTGCGGTGAACACTTACTGCAAAAATTCAGACTACAGTGATGAATTCTTCCAAAGGGTCGTCACGAGGGACGAAACTTGGATTTGCGAATGCGACGTCCAGCTAAAGTCACAGAGCAAGGAGTGGAAAAAAAGAAAACCGACGCAGAAAGCACGCGGAAGGAGCAAAGCGAAAATCAGTCACGTTGATCTTCCTTTCTTTTTTTACTGAAATGAAATTTGAACACTACGGATCTGGGTCTGAAGGTGAAAATGTCAGTGCAGCGTTCTACGCCGAGGTCCTGAAGCGTCTGAAAGATAGTGTGCGCTGCCTGATACCAAGTTTGTCGAAAGAATAGCGCAGGATTCAGCACCACGTTATAATGTCCCTGCGCACTCTATTGATAGTGCGTGGTTTTTGGCATGCAGCTCTGTCATTGTGCTGAAACACCGTGCCTACTCGTGAGTTCTGGCCTTTTGGGACTTTTTTTCCAAATTGTAACTGGCGCTCAAGGGTGGCATTTTGGTGAGGTGACACTTTGAAAGGCAACTAATTCACTGTTGCTGAAGCGCTTAACAAATGAGGGCTTCCAAGGATGCTTGGAGCAATGGAAGAAGAGCCGGGGCCAGTGTATTGTGGCTAAGGGGGGGGGGGGGGGGGGGGGAGTATTTTGTCGAGTATTTTGAAAGTAACGACATCGATGTACCTGAAAGCATATGGAATAATTGTTTTTTGAACGTAACTGCAGGAGCTTTTCAGATTTGCCTGGCAAAGTGATTCAGATGGCAAAGTGATTTGTGTTAGGCTGTGTGAAAAAAATAAAACATTAGAAAAGTTCAGAGCGAGGAGAAATAGCAGAACGATTATTATTCTTTCAGACAACACAACCAATTAACAAATATGTTCCAATTCGACACTAGTAGAAACACATCTAAAAAGGAAACAATGCAGGTTTTAACTGCTGAAGAAGCAAAGTATTAGAGCGAGCTAATATACGGTTCTTGTTTTTGACCAGGTATGGAAAAGAGGGATTTTGTTACACTCTAGCCCGGTTGTAAACTTTTTGTTATCTCCATGCATGGTACGAAATGCTTACATTATTTCAGTAAATTAACCATTTGATATTGTGCAATACGAGTCTCTATCTATATACTTATTTCTGTAATATTTTGTATTGCATGTTTTCTTTGTATTAAAAAGCTGCATGTGTCCGTTGTGATGTGCGGATGCAGCAAAATGTGAAAAGCGGTAAAACACTTTTTTGCCTTTGCTTCACCTTTCCGCTGTTTGTATTAGAGGAAGAAATGATCATATCAGAGCTTCAATACGCTTAGTCAATTATAAGTCGCCACTCGCGAACACAATAGCCAAACTTCGCCATATAGCCGGTCACGTGAGCGAGGCAGAACGTAACGCAGCAAAACTACTATACGATTTTTACTGACTGCAGAAGTGTGTCAGCTTTTGAACACAATGACCTGTAAACTAAGTAAAATAAGACACAATCTCTATTGATTCGCTAGCCGACACAGGTAGGTTTAAAAGTTTTTTTTTTAATCACAATGGAATAGAGAGATAGAAAGAGAGTGAAAAGGGTAATAATATGAAATGCAGAGGGGTTGACCTAGAGCACATTCCTCTAGCCAGCAACGCTGTGATGGAGTCAAGGAAGAACTAAACAAAACTAAGTTTCGTAATGATTATATAAGTTATCACAAAGCTGCTTATGCTTCGCTGTGGAGAAAATGTCTTGAAAACATAATCCAGTACCATAGTACTAAAAGCTACGTAGCTTGTAGTTATTGCGGGGACAATGTTGCTTGTCCTGTACATGGCTTTAAGAATGGGAATAAACAGAAGTTTAGCTGCCCCGTATGAGGCCAGAGGCTCAGTCTTTCTGCTCTGCTGTGCTGCATGCTGAGTAGCATGAATATCACAAACGATAACGTCAAAAGCACGCTATCTGCGTTTTTTATTCTATCTAATAAGCGTTTATTCTATCTAATAATAAGAAGGCCGTGTGGAATAAGTGTTCGTCCACCGACGACAGTATATAATAAAAAACGGGGCAGCCCGTCATGTCATTGGCCTAATATTGCTTTTGAATACGCTTTATCGAGGGTATCGCTTTCAGTCATGGTATTTCGCGATATTGCTCCCTCTACTTATATATATATATATATATATATATATATATATATATATATATATACTTACACTAATGTAACAGTTATGCAATTGCCAATTAGCTTGCGGTTTTTTCTTGCTATGCACTATTTGATTGTTTGCTTCTTTTGTGAAAAACTCCGTCAAGGCAGTCTGCTACAGGCGATGAGGTTCACGTAACATGTCGAGTACCATGTAGAAAAATAATCTAATATGGTTCACCACTCATACATACATTGCACGCAGTGCGGACAAGTCCAGTTGCCAGACCGTTAATGGGACGTTATTAACTTTCCGGGCTCTACAGAACTAACAACAAGGGACGCCGAATATGTTGCGAAAGCAGGCACGTGCATAACGCATTTACTTGCATAATGAACCAACCTTTGTTATTGATTAATTGTTTTTTTACCTCTAGTAAGAAAACGTGCACTTGAGCACCTTCAACGAGCCCCTATTCACCATCGTTATCACGGAGTGATTCGCTGGCGCCAGCGACCATCGCAAGATCGTCGGATCCAGCCGTATACACAGCTAACAACTTTTGAAGCATACGGATGCTAAACACTGGCAACATGACCATTCACAACTTGCCGATCACGCGCTTTCGTTGAAACCATGCAGCTATTCCCCATTTCGCTACGACATTTAAAGGGAATAGCAAGTTATTCGACTCATCAGAGAAGTTTTCGTTCCTTGTACCTGTTTTCGTGGGCCCAACTCTAAGCCAATACCGTCTAACACATCTTCTCGTGGGCCGATCCTGAAAAAAGCCCAGCCTAACCAAGCTTTTCTAAGCGCCAATTGTTACGTGCGAAGAACACGAGTAACTGGCACTTGACGCACACGCCAGAGTTTTCAAATCGCGACTTCAATTAGAGCATTGGGCTCCTGTGTCAGAAGACAAAGGCTCGATCCCATGGACCATCGTTAACGCATTTCTTTATAGCATTATACGCGGACTTAACTCACTGAAGATATCTAACTGGAAATTTGTAGTGCGAGTGCGTCACAGTGTGCAAAAAATGACAAGTTTATCAGA
Organism: Dermacentor silvarum; assembly: GCF_013339745.2. Taxonomy (NCBI): domain Eukaryota; kingdom Metazoa; phylum Arthropoda; class Arachnida; order Ixodida; family Ixodidae; genus Dermacentor; species Dermacentor silvarum. Next base: position 176,531,489 of record NC_051155.1, read on the forward strand.
TATACGAAGTACAGAAGAGGCACTTTATTAAAGCGAATAGCTTTCTGGAAGCGTTCAGGTTACTCGCTTACATGGAAGATTATCGTACAATTATCGTAGTGCACAATTTTTTTGTGGTTGCTCGGGTTCTGTGCCAATAAATTTACAAACTTCAACTCCTTCAAAAAGTACTGTCGAAACATTTTCTACCCCTTAAAGAACCTTCCCCCCCTCCCCAAATTGACGTCACCTTTTCTGGCGAAAAAGGTAGGTTCATTATGTGAGCGAATATGGTATTCGAAAAAAGAAAAAAAGAAGACGCGTTCAATAAGAACGGAAGAGAACAGCCATGTTGCATCATCAACTTACGGGTGGCCGGTTCGCAGGGCTCGCAGGGCTGCATTCATGGCGACGAATATTGCGGGGCAACCTGGATTCGAAGAAAGAATTCGTTTTCTGCACGTTTTCAATACGTGCATGCAGATTGCCAAGGCAACGGTGAATGCAGAAGTACAACAGGCACTGTGTGCTGTTCAATAATGCTTCTGCCACTGACGTAACAGACGACAGTGGTGCCAATGCTTTGAGCCACCAGCCCCTTTTAGAAAGCCGGGAACACATTTTTCGGAAGCTCACAAGCATCTCAACACACCATCCCTGACAAGTGAACTGCGTTTCCCGATGTGACTAGTCAGGTGCTAACTTGCTTTAACAAGGGAGATCTTCATGATGTGAGGCCAGTAAGTCAGGTGCTTGAATTCGCGAGTAACTACTTTTCTAATGTATTATCGTCCGGATATGTTGCTGTTTGCAAGTGGCAGCGACCAATCCTTTACAAGCAAGATAAATACATAAGAAAAATTAATTGAATAGCATACTGCACAGTAAATTAAGCCGCGTATGCACAGGGGGTTCTCTATGCGCAAGCACAAAGGGGTATTAGCAAATATAAATACGTCAATAATAGTAAAAGGAGTCCCAAAGAGGCACATCAACTTAGTTCACATGAACATAAGAAAACAGAAGACATATGCAGACGTCAAAATGTCAAATTATAAAGGCAAGTACACACAAAGATTCCTAGAAGCGACCTGTTAAAGAATTTGCTCTACGATTAACACTTCATCACAAACTTCAAGTTGCGGCTGCACTATATCACATTGTATTTTATACCACCAAAAATAGCAAGTTGATACTTCCTGCTAATGTGCGAGCTATTAGCTTATACGGTAATATACGTACACAGATTTACAAGTATCATGCGTGAGTGCTTACGTCATGATTTCTGATATACAACACTACCGAAGAAACTTTTGTATAGTTACACAAGAATTCTATAATTTGGCTATCACTAAACGTGACCCCTGTGACATCCAACGTGTCCTAGCTAAGATATGATCGCTTTCCAGCTAGTAGCACTGTTAAAGCCGAGTCATGTATTTTGAAAGCTTAGAAGGTGCGGGGAACTTATGGCGGCAGGAATGATGTTACCAGCTCACGCGTTAATACCTTAATTACAATTTTAAATCAAAGTCAGGCTTCATGGTAAGGTGAAATTAAGCGTGTGCAGGAGCAGAGTTGCGGGTTTCGCATATAGTTTATTGATGCGCCATATTTTCCCCAGAACTTGTAGTGAATATCCCGTAGAAACACTTAGAAACCATGACGAGTGCAGTAAAGAAAACAAATCTTGATAATTTTTTTACTATTTCTCACCCCAGCCGATGACGTAAAAGACCAGAAGCGATTTCTGCTCCGCGAAGGCCGACGTGATGAGCCTATGCAGGTAGAAGCCCTCGCAGAACATCCAGGCATACTGGCACAACCGGAAGTAGCGAGAGAGAGTGTAGAGAACCTTGCATAGGTTCTGCACGAAAATGCACGTTACGACAGAATAAGAATCTTGAGTTGTGTATTTCTCAATATAATTTCAGATAGGAGTATTATTTTAGCATTACATGAGAAATAATTGAACCCTTATGCAGTTTATTCTACAGAAAAACGCCCGCGTTAAAAAAAAAAACAGGCAACATATCTGCAGCATTAAACCGCAACATTATGACGTTACCCTGTGCGTATTTAACTGCAATACAATATTATTGTTGAAGTGAAACACCAGCATACTGGCCTCTGAACATTGCCTGATATCTCTACCTTGCGCCAAAAGCGGTTAATATATACCAAAAATGGAGATTTACATTACCGCTAGCTAACTTAATTAAAACAAAAAAGCACTAACTAATTTTGGTGCTGGCAAGGGTTTAAAGGTTCTTCGATAAGACATTAGATGCCATTGTTTGCAACCTCGGAACATCACACCTGATTGTTTGGTTGGTTCGTGGATATATGATCATACAAAGCAGTAACAGCTACAGTAAAGGGGGGCTGACAGAGTGTCAAGAGATGATGTATCCTGCAGTTAGCAGCACTTTTGGAAATTAGGAAAGAAACAGCACGTGGGACCCGAAAAACGAAAAAAAAAGAACGTGCGCATTCAATATGTTCTGCAATACTTGGCATAACGTTCTTTTTTGTCATTATTATTGTCTGTACACTGACATTTCTGGCACCAAGATATTGTCGGCGTTACCGAATTATTTACAGATTGATCCTTTTTGAAGACTTTACCGCTCTACGCAAGACGATATCTTGATTCAAGACTTCCTGTTCAGAAAAAAAGAAACAAGGATGAACACTCCGATAAAATGTCGTTAGAATACCCGTACGATAATTGAGCTTAAGGTATACCTGTTGCAAATGAAATTACAATGCCCACAGTACCGGGTTCTCGTTGACGCGTATGTTCTTCTCCTCGTTCACGTGGTCCAAGATGAAGACGGAGTCCACCAGGATCACGCTGATGTCGTACAGCACCATGGCAACGCAGAAGTTCTTGTGCAGGGCAATGCGGTGAACCTGCAGCTGCCTGAGGTCGCAGGAGAGAAAGACAATACAAGAGCCTGTAGTGGTAGAAATAATAATAATTAAGATTTTACGCTGGCATGGCGAATGAGGCCCCGTTTTCGAAACACGAAAAAAATTTATCATCCGCTATTTCTAGAAAAACGTTGCACTTTTAATCGAATTCACTGAGAAAAAGGTGAAAAAAATTACTGCCTGCAGTTAAAAGACTGGGTTTTGCTTGCAAAAATGACCTATATTTATTACAAGAGACCATGCGATATTGTGTGCAATTTAATCAGCCCTGGGTGCGCATTCACTTATAGTGTATGCTTTGATTAACAGAGAATATAATGTGTTTTACTACCTGTGAAAGTGTACGATGACAATTGCATTACCATTCTGAGGAGGGTCCCAAACTACGGACATATGTTGCCTTTCAAATGAGCAAAGAAAAGTACACATTGCTTTGTCTACCCCAAAAGGTACCGCGTGTCAACAGTGTTGGTGAGGTAAGCTCATTTTTAATGAGAATGCTTTCCTTATCATTTGTCCTTGAAAAACGAAAAGGCTAAATAAAAAGCGGTAGAAATATTTCAGTTTTAATGTAGGTACAGAACACGTTTTTAGATATATCGTAGTTGGCTTTTTTGTGCGAATTAATGTTACCGCAGCAATGCCAGCACCATTTGAGTTTTGGTCCAAGGACAGGTACCCTGAAATCAATAAGAAACTAAAATAGAAATTCGTATTGGCTGTTTCATGGGGTTGAAAACTTAGCTCGCCTGCCATTCACGCAGGTGAGCTATGTCCAGCTTTACTGCGTTTTTATGTTCTTTCTGTTTAAACTTGTTTCCACCGTTTTAATGATTTAAGAGTAAGATTGTTTTATTCTTTCTTTGTTGAGAATTTGTACAAATATCATTAACGTGTAATTGCGTGTATGTTGTATGTTTATACTACTTGTGTATTTTTTCTCTTCCTGGGGTTGATAGTCACATCTATTTTCCTTCACAATTTCTTGACACCGCACGAAAATATACGGAGCAGAAATGTCGTGAAGCTGCTATTATAGCAGCTGTTCATTCTCCTTTACATCTTTTTAACTTTTTACAGCGAGACTGCTACGGCGCGTTGACGAAAACATTAAAGCATGTTTTCATCAGTTCTCTTTAAAATTGTTCGCTCACGAAGTACTTATCTTGAGAAAGTGTGGGGAATGCAAGGAATTATATACAGGGCAATCTTGAAGTGTGTGTTATTTAAGGGTTGACTGAAAATTGCTAAACCGTCATTCTCAACCTGTTCAGAGGTGTTATATGAAATTCTTACAAAGTTACCGTTCCCCTGAAAGGTGATAAAGCGGCAAAGATTTAATAGTTGAAGAAAATAAGGGCCACTCTATGGGTAACTTGTACTGAAAGTTTAAAGGGTGTAGATTAATTATATCCTACGAATACTGAATGCTTTCTACCAATTTCCATGCGTTAAACGAGGCATGCAGATGCTTTTCCCGGTGTCCTCGGCATATTTTAAAATGCACATTTTATATTTCGCTGAAGTAGTAGCATGTGAGGAATGAATAACCATAATTATTTATTCTGCCTAAGGTAATTACAGCTATTGTAGAAGATTGCTTGTACAGTAGTTCCAGAGTATCATACCACCCAATGTTTCCGAGAGTCTTGAAGAAATATGCAGAACAATAAGTGAAAACTAAGGGAATATGTGGAATGTTAGATGAGACTTGTTGGGCGAAAGTTTCATGTTCCTGGTTTAATTAGAACCGCTGCAAATGTTTACAGCACCGTTATATTTTTCCAATTTCTTTGCGCTACACCAGGTTCGTAGTCAATCCCCAGTGTTCTATGGGAACACCGTGTTTATACTTGGCAGAAATAAAGGACAAGTTATGGGTAATATGTAGGCACAGCTCAAAGTGTGTGATTTAATTGCGGCTCTTGCAACAAATTACGTATGCAATTGCACCGGAGCGTTATGACTGTGTTTTACGAACGGCGCGCAATTTAGCCCACCGACTTGGCATAACTACAAACGCCACTGAGATTAAAATAGTAAACATGCGGGGAACGCTATAACTAATCTTAGGACGAAGTTGTGTGTATGTCGATCAAATACAGCGTTTTCGAAAAATGAAATGCCTAAGCAAGTGTTGAAAAGTGCCATACGGCCATTATCAGCTATTCTTCCGTAGTCCCGAAATAACTCTACATGACTCCAAGTTTATATTTGGTCGAAATGGAGGTCATCTTAAGTGCAATGTCTGTTGATATTATAACACCCATGATCTAATTAGAAGCGTTGCAAAAAATTACTGGACACTCGTTTTCTCTCTTCCTTTCTTACGCATTATACCAGGTTCATAGTCGATTTCTCCAGTGTCCTCGGTGAACTAAACACGGCACCTTGTTTATAAGTTCAATGTGCATGGACTAATTACGGATTTAGCAGTAAATTACGTATGCAAACGATCCGGTGCGTTATAAATGTTTTGCGAAAAACACACAATTTATCCCGTTACCCTGGATGAATTATGTACGCATCCGAGATAAACTTTAGTGCGATCCTAATGTTTTAAATTTGTACATTCACATTATGGTCAATGTTGTGTGGAAGCGGGTGGAGGAATTACCGCACTTGTAAAATTTCCTTGACAAGCACTCCAAAGTGATACACGCGAGAAAGGTTTCAAACGGACCAGTCACATATTGGCAACATTTTAAGGTATCTGATCAAATTAGAGGCAACTGAAATTTTGATTGGAACGTTCGATCGAACTATGTTCGCCATAAAATTGAAGGGCGTACAGGTGTGCTGCCTTTTTGTTCTGCCTGCTTTGTGCGACCATTATATAACATTGTATTAGCGGAGATATTTGTGTTAAAGAGGATCCCAAATTAACCAAAGCTGATAAACTGAAACTTGTCACTAGTCACGCATAACTCGCCTGCGTGTCTATGTTTGTCCTTTTCAAGGTGTCACGACGCACGGCGGATCTCTGTTACGATCATGTTCATCATATATTCCAAATGCTACACGGCTGCTTCTGCGATTCTCGAAAAGTCGCCAAGGAAACGTGTTCTCAAAACGGTGCCACTAACGTTACCTCTTATTGCGGAGATTCGTAGTGTGCTGAATCAAAATGAGGGCGGTAAAGCTATATATATCCCCGGCCAAACGCAGGAGACGATGCCCATTTTTGAGAATAATTTTTGTTTGCTTGCTTATACGGGTAGGGGGAACGGGGGATGGGATGAGTCGTCTTGCGATCGTGAAAAAAATCTGGCACTGAATGGTATGGTATGGTATGCCTTATCTGATGGCGCATACCCACTGCGGGGGATTGGCCAAGATTTGGATGAAATTAGGCAATCTTTTTAAATACTAAAATCGGTAAAGCTAACTGGAGAAAATGAACAAAAATAAAATATTTAAGAATTCAAGAAAATCTATTTGAAGCCCTTATAAATTCCTCCACGGCTGAGCAAATATCCCTGTGGCACTTTCCAAGAGAGGAGGCTCCTACAGAAAGGATGTTTAGAATAGAAAAGCTTAAACCAAAATGTGTAAATTTTGATTCTAGAATATTTTTTAAAGAAGAAAAACGGCGGCAGAATATGAAAAAATGATCTATTGTTTCATCTTCTCCACAGAATGGGCACAGAGGGGAGGGCACCAGACCAGCCCTGTGACGATAGAAGTTTAATATTGGTACCCGACAACGTAATCGTGTAAAGATGACTTCAGATTTTCTGGTGTGAAAGGAATTTTTGGGCCAAGGGAATAGGAGGTGTCGATATACTGAGAAATTAGCTACAGCTGGGTTCAAGAAGTCTTGAATAATTGAATATCTCCTGAATCTAGTAGTCGTTAGGTAAGCTATTGAAGCACTGAACAATGCGCTTCTTTACCATCTTCTTCATTTCGTCACAATCATCATATTCCGGTTGTAACGAGTGGCAATTAACTGATACAGCCGAACTCGTTAGTGACAAGTTCTGAGTTAAATTTCGACTAGGTTTGACTATCAACGATGCTCTCAACGCGCTTAAAATGTAACTTCTGCTCGGAGAGCAGGCATTGTTTAGTGTCGTGCATTATGCTTTGCGATAATGATGAGTGTCCATTAGGCCGAGATTGGATACTCAAACTTTCTATTTGCCTAGAGCATTGAATAGTAATAGGATATGAAAGTCATAATTTGTGTACAACAAATAAAGAAAGAAAAAGAAGAAAGGAAAGAAGGAAATGTCACAGCACCGTTGCGACTGGCTTGCCACGGGCGTCGCATGTACGGTAGTGAGCTTTATGAAACGCATTTGCGACGACGAAAGAGGAACAAAGACGGGAAGGCAAGAAAACTGCCACGTAAAGCACAACTGTTTCAGGAGATTATTATTATTATTATTATTATTATTATTATATTATTATTATTATTATTATTATTACTACTATTATTATTATTATTATTATTATTATTATTATTATTATTATTATTATTATTATTATTTAAGATATATACACTTCACAGAAAAGGGCAAGTGAGGAGCAGGCTGGCGATTGTCACCGGAAGGGGCACAACGCCTGCTTACTCTTCAGAAAGGAGGAGACAGAAAGACTGAAATTGAAGATAGGAAGAAGGGGAGGTAAGAGGAAAAAAGAACAAGATGACAAATCTGAAAGAATAAAGCACAACAAACACAGTACAGGTCACGCACAGCAGGGTCGGTCACTGTAGGTCACGCTACTCAATAATGTTAAAATAGAACAAGATAATAGTGCACTAAGAATTCACTTCTTACTCGGTCACCACAACTCCAGACACTACGCTTGCTACATTGCCGCACCACCATTGCGTTATCTTTCCATCCTCTTACGTGGAGTGAGCCTAAAATGTTCTATTGAGCCCCGGACACAGATATTTATCGGTCAGGGCATCTCCCCGCAGTACGCAGAAAAAATTAATTAGATGATTCATGATCGTAAGCAATGTAGTCGTCTTATACTGCTAAGGCAAGCGCGATGCTTTGCTCTATTGAGACCAACAGCTTGGAAGTAGTCGTGACTTATCCACGGCCTCGCACTGTCAATACAGCCCACAGCCCGGCGAATAGAAATGATGCTGTCAGAAAGAGTCTCTGTAAACAGCTTAATTCCATCGCAATACATGGGGGATTCCGTCCTAGGACATAGGGTAGAAGTATACAGACACCAAAGCACCGTGGCTTCGCCTACTTTTTATGTACTTTGTGCCTCAGCCTTGAATCCACTATGCGTCTGTGTTATGAAAAAAACTCAACTAGCATATTTTTGCTATCTTTCATCCAGCACTTTCGATTTCGGCCGGGGCCAAGCGAGACACACTATCAATTATATCTTTGAAAGCGATCAGGAAAAAGTCTACGAGCACAGGGCCACCGTGTTAGTGCTGAACGATACTCGTGCAGGTTACGCAAGACATAGTGAGAACAAAGCAAGAAACTTATAAAGCATATGGAAGGAACGCACTTGTAGACGGAGAATATGATGATGGCGGGCACCAGGACGACTACTGACAGCGAGTGCAGCACGAGGGAGAAGATGGTCATGGAGCGATGGTACTGCAGGTACGAAGACGCCATGTGACATACAAAAAAGAAAGAGAAAAGGAAAGATCTGAGCACTGTAATATTATTATGGCACGGTGTGGCTTTTAGCCTGCATGACTATGCAATGATACAGGCGAACTTGCACAACACCTGAAGCTGGGGGAACAATAGAGTTCACGCATTCGTGTTTCACGTCTTGTTATGGGAAACATATTTACTTACTGCATCCTGTACCCTTGGATAAAAGATCTCAAATATAAACGAACAGGCGGAGCGTGTTAGTATGGAACTAAATCATGTTTCTTAATTTCTCAAACAGATTTGCTTAGTTTTAGTACACATAATGCGCGTACGCGTACATATTAAGCATATTAAGTACGCATATTAAGACAATGAACGTTTCTGATAAAGTAAAATTGGTTGTCTTTCTCCGTTCAAGTGAGAGTGTTACCTCTACTCGGTGCTTTGGACATTTTTGTTTCGTTTTTCTAGGGTATATTTTCGCACAAGAAGATGCACTGAACCGATAATATAGCACGTAGGTGGCTCTGAGCATTGAATCAGACGTCAATACTGTGAATGACGGTGAAATATATGAAAGAGTACCAAAAGCCAACCTACTACCAGTGGAAGCTGTATTCACAGCTTCGAATGACGCATTCACTGTTCTACTAATTGATTTGTTCACCGCCACCAAAATTCTTGGCTGCTTACGGGTGTATGTGTAGCCTTGCCTTCACATATTCTAGCCAGCACTGGCACTCACAGACTGCTATCAATTGTGTGTTTCGTTGTCGCATTGATCGGTAGGTACCAAAGTATTGTCATGCTGTGGCTTGGACCGAAATGCCAAAGGCATTGCTAATAGGAGAAGACGATAAAGAACTTCTCGTCTTCAATCATGGTCTCTGACGTTCTTGACCTTTGGCAATATTGCTCACGCCTTGTGCGTTGTCACACCAAATACTCCAGTCTAACTCCTCTACACTATAACATTATGCACACCGCGAGCACGTTTTTTACCAATTCTTCGACAGCACGTGAGCTCACATTTTTACATCTTAAAGATAAAAGCCTAGTGGGATTAAAGATTAGTGGGATTCGCATATGCCCGAATACTAATGAAACAGACTAAGAGAGCATGTTTGTGAAATGAACACCTTTATTTATACTCGTGTGTTATTTCGTTTGTATAGTCCGTGCCTGACGTGTCGTGGTGCACTCAAGTCCAACGTTGTGGGCGTGACGCTATTGCGTGTTGCGGTAGCACAGCGTTTTGCAGAAATATTTATTTAGGAGAGGAGTGCTTGATACCTTCGCTTTCGTGCAGCCTCGTGACACGCAATATTGAATTATGTAGAGGCTCTGTTTTACCTCATTACTGCTTTTCAACGTTTTCGCTTCCAATGCAGATAACATAGGTCGAATAATTGTCGTATCAAATGATGGAATTATTTACGTAAAATTTTGTTACAGTAGCAATTTCGTGTCCTACTGCGGTGTTTTTAATGTGACCTGATATATCTTTTCTGGGGTCATACGGTTACATTAATCACTTCATATTCCGAAAAAAAAAGGTTCCTATAAGTAGAGTGCATTTTGTTCACCCGTATACAGCTAAATTCACACGCGTATCAATCATACCCAGCGGGAAAACCTGTATACCACCAATTCATCGAACCACAGATTTGTTAAACCTAAAATATACATGAAAAGGCACAAAATTAAAGAAATGCCATGTAATAATTACAATTAACTTGCTCGACAGCCACTAATTTCAAGTGGTTGAAATCCGTTATAACCATATTCACGAGCCGTTCACTGAACTTTGCGTGGAAGTGCGTAGGTCATTTATGTTGTCCTAAGGCCAGCAGTGAAACTTTTGTACGTAGGCGTTGCTTGTTGTGTTCATATCATCATCATCAGCCTATGTTTATGTCCACTGCAGGACGAAGGCCTGTCCCTGCGACCTATAATTACCCCTGTCTTGCGCTAGCTGATTCCAACTTGCGCCTGCCAATTTCCTAACTTCATCACCCCACCTAGTTTTCTGCTGTCCTGGACTGTGCTTACCTTCTCTTGGTATTCATTCTGTAAGTCTAACGGTCCACCGGTTATCCATTCTACGTATTACATGGCCTGCCCAGCTCCATTTATTTCTCTTAATGTCCATTATGATATCGGCTGTCCGCGTTCTCCGATCCACACCGCTCTCTTGACTGTATATCTTATCGGATGACAGTATATCTTATCGAAGAAAATAGTAACACAGATAATGTTCTCAATTTAACAGCGGAGCTGTTTCATCCGGGCGTAATGTGTCTGCTGAATCCAAAAAAGTGGGCCAATCCTGGTAGCAGTGTAGAAAGGGTCCAAGCGCAACGGCACATACACCTGGGAACTAGCGAAGCTGAACCTGGTAAAGTCTAGCTAAGAATGGTGGGGACTACTTAAACTTAGTCAGTCATCGATAGACAGTTGATAGCCAATCAATAGCTAGTCGATAATCGATCAATAACCAATAAATTCCGGAAAATTCTGTGGATGACTTGGCAGTGCTTAGCCTAGCCCAAATACGTGGCCAATATCTTGCGATAGACAATCGGTAGCCAATCTCTGATCCACGCCCCTCTCTTCCTGTCTTTTAACGTTAGGGCTAACATTTTTCGTTCCATCACTCCGTGTGCGGTCCTTAACTTGTTCTCCATCTTCTTTGTTAACATCAAAGGTTCTGCACCATACGTTAGCACCGGTAGAATGCAATGATTGTACATTTTTCTTCTCAACTACACTTGTAAGCTCCTGGTGCTCATATATTCTTGTTTTAAAGCCATCTTGCATGTTTCTTGGCCGACAGGTGCTCTAAAGACGTCAGAGCTGTTGTCTAGATAGAAAACTCAATAAGTTGGTTGGCTAAGGGATTCTCACATCTTTAACTATGTCGAGAGAACGAAAATGAGAAGTAATAAGGCTGAAACAGCGAAGCGTAATGATAATTAAGGACAACTTCAGGTGAGTAGAAAGAACATAATTCGAGAATGAAGGCAAGCTGTGCCGACCATCAAGCCTCAAAGACTTCAAAGGACTTCCCATTTGTACTTAAAGATTTTGTATCCTATACTGTCGTACTAGGCTTAAGCAAATACGGTGCCGAAATGTATGAACAAACCTCAAGTGAGCCACAGTCGTAGAAAGTATACTCCTTGCCGTACTCCTGGCTGTAGAACCATGTGCCGTTCTCCCAGCAGGTTTTCTTCGACATCTCTGCGTGGAAAGAAGCAAGTAAACATGAAGTGCATAAGGACACTTTATACGGGATATCCCAAATATTAAGCACCAATCTTTAAGAACTTATGCGTAACTTTAGATCGAAGACAAACGTGTACCCGTATTACTTGCAGACGCAGTCAATCTGATAATCCCCCATTACATATTTTTTTGATAAAAGCCACTTAGGTAAATATAACTCGCGAATTACTGTTTTAATTGCCAACATCTAAATTACGAAGTTGCAGACGATGAAAGCAACATCAAGCTAGGATCTTTTCAGCAATGCATCATTTGTGTGCATATGTGTTCGGCTCAAGAACAGAGCTTGGAAAACCTCAGAACTAACCACGTGACTGCAGACCCACTCCATATGAGAAATGAGCGACTTCAAAGAGGCTCACTGAAGCTACTCTAAACAAAAACACAAAAAAGGGGAAAGATGAAGAAATCAGTGGATTAGCTAACGGTTTATTGGTTGCGCCCCACCTGAGACAGCGCGTCGCCTTCGTATTGATACCGAACGAGCACCGATAGTTGTGGGCCCATCGTGCAAAGTGCGCGGGCAGTTAACTTTCGAGTCCCAACAATTTTTTGCGACTTTCTTGAGCACCTCTTAGCGAGCCTGTCTGAGGGCGCGTGGGTAGTCATGCGGGATTTCTCACATTTATTGTCTTTTAATCACACAAAAATTTAGAATGCAATTAGCAGCTAGCTGAAAACATCTTAGTTCGACATTTCTTCTCAATGTCTACAGGTTCATATTTGACACATCGACAAGTTTATGTGTAATTCAGGACTTAGATATTAATTCAAAACTATGCAATTTAGTGTTACGAACAAAAATTTACTGGCGGATCCTGAACTCGATGGTAAAAACTCTTTACCTGGCTTGTTTGTGTATAATATTATAAAAATTTTAAAGCTGGGTTTATAATAGTTGCGAGACCTTGTATAAGTCCTGTTAATGATACAAAATAGTTTTCTCTCTCAGGCTCAAACTATTCAGAGCGAATAATGTTTGTCGTTTTTTCTCATTGGCCTTATAGCGTTACAACGCATGACACGAAACACGATTTGTTCAGGCTTACGACACTCAGAGTTATGTGTGATGCTTCAGCTTTTGTATATATCAACTCGCTATGGCTGAAAGCAATGAAAAACATGATGAGGTCTCACTGACAATAAAATTTATTTTCCAATCTTTTCCGCACTACATTTAAACGTACACATATTTTGAGTTCAGAGGGTGTCTGAGAAAAATGCATCCTTTAAATTGCTGAGCTTTTGTGGTATTACTTTTGGATATCAGTTCATTTTGTTTTTGTCGGGAGCGTCACCTTAAATGATAGACTCTAACATATTCTGGAGAAGGGGAAAGAAAAAAATATGCAGAGAGCAAGGAAAGGCATAAATATATGCATCGCAGGTCGCTTGGTGATTTCCGGACTTGTAGCACGGAATCGATAAAGAATGTATCTAAAGAATGCATCTTTAATCGAAGGCATTATGCCAAATAACAGCTTTCATGAGAATCGTATATACGGTGAGGTCGAGAGATCAGGAGGCGAATGGATGCCGCGAAAGGAATATTTTCTACCGTGTTCAACAAAGTAGCTTTCATTGAAATGATGTCCCTCTCTCTGCGCTACAAGCGATAACGCAGTCGGATGATTCAACACTTTACGGCCTTTTAATTCATTATTCATCTTAAGAACGGCACAGTTTCAATATAGTTATCTCAGATAAAGCAGAAAATCATGAGAAACGATGTGGAACTGTAGGCAATTACGCCCTCTTTAAAAATGCTCGTGTAGCGGTTCCTCGGGACCTTTTTTTTTAAACAAACGTGTAGGCTCTCACAGGAGAGTGCGAATGTGTACGGAAGCGTTTCCTTTTTTTCCTTTCTTTTTTCTATTCAAACGTATAGCTTCACTGGCTTTACTCAACAATAAAACAATAACAAAACATAGACGTTTCGCCACCTATGCGGGTGGCATCGTCAGTACACAAATGGCGTCCCATGAAAGAGTACATCAACTTATATCTTGCCGTAAACATCCAGCAAAGGACCACGATTACTGTTGCATGCAATGCAACACGTTTTACTATACGTTTGAATATGAATTCCTCTGGCTTCTGGAACATTTTTTCACGTTTCTTTTTTCTGTGCAGTGTGTGTGACCAACATCACTGATTTCTAACACAGAACACCTCGAGGAAAATTAATTGAAACACTATTTATGCATCACTTATCAGCCGGAAACTTCCAAGTTCGCTCATATCAGTACATCTGAACCCATTCACGTGAGACGCAGTGTTAAGGACGTATAAACCAACGGAGAAACCCGGACCCAAGGCCGCCTAAAAGAAGCCCCCTCGATTCCCGCGCATGGCGGTTCCTGTAATCCGCCGCATTACAAGAACCCCAATGCTGACAGCGATCTTTCGAAACGAAAATATGTGATAGCCAGAAGGCTGCTATAGAATACCCACATTTTACTACGAGGACGTTAGTCAACCGCGTCGCCAAGGGCTTTGCCACTTGAAACATCCTAAACCACTTTCCCTAGGGTTCACCTTTTGCACTTTACGTACTAGTGTCGGCTGTTGAATAATCGAAGTGAATCGAAGGAGAAAAAAGTGACGTAGCAAAGAGAAATACCAAAGAGCCGAATAAATTTCGGCAAAAGCCTAGCGGTCATCGGAACGCCGAGTGCCGATGTGTTAGCACCTAACGTGTCGTAATGTTCCTGTCAGGTTGGTAAGTACTATCCTAGTCTGCGAACAGCAAAGGTCACGCAACACTTTCTTTCTCACGCTTCCTACTACGCTCCCGCCTCTGCACTGGTTAATAAATGAGAGTACGTTTATCTACAGCAACAAGAAAGATGACGGTACTAGAGTCCGTGCCGTTCCATTATTAGAACCGTATAGAATTCCCCGGAGATTAGAGTCGCAAATTTGTACCCGTCTGCAAAGGCCGCATGCACAAATCAACGAACGGGGCTTACTGATGCACTGCGGTTGCTCGGTGATAAAGTACGCGTGCGCGGGGCACGGCTTATGCACCGTCATCCCGGCTGGCGTGTCTTTGTAGCACGTCCAGCCGTCCCATGTCGCAGGACAGTGTAGCCCGTCTGGAAAGCAAAAAAAAAAAACAATGAGGAAGTTATTTCTTTTTATACTATCACAAACAAGACTCACCAATATTCACCAGCCACAAGCCATTTTTCGTACGCACTGAATGCATTCTTTGGGACCTTCAGCGACAACTGCTGTAATCAATGTTCTGTCTGGTACACATAGCATGGTTGTTCTGTGAAAGCAGGTTGTCCCAATTTCAGAAACATGCTGCGTTTAAAGAGTTTCGCTGCTGCTGTCGTTGTTTACGTAGTTTTCCCGTTCCGACATGCTCGATCTTCTATGCCCTTGTTCACTAAAACGCGAAACGTCTTTATTATTGAAATACGTGTCAGTTGCAGTCCTAGTCACAGTCGCTAGTAAAACAAGCGTGTAAAGCAGATACGAAGTGCAGCTTAAGGCGACATGCCTGTTCTCTTCTACGTCACCAACCAAAACAGTTAAAAACCCTAGCCGCTGGTAATGTTCAGTGAAGCAATTAGATAAATGTCAAAATAGGCTGTTTTGATTAACATGCTTCGACGGGTAAACCTTGATTCTGTTCTGCTATAAGGGAATTTCCGAGGAGAGATTGAGATAGAAAATAACTGGGCTAGTCCAGTTAACTGTGAGGGGCAGTAAAAACAATCTGAATAAGTACCTAACTACATGAAGAATACCGATAAATTTAGAACTTCGGCTGCCTCTATGCGTAAGGTGTCCACGCTACTATGCAAATACGGGATACACTCTATAGTTTTTAACCATTTGTACTATACTCCCGCGTGCATTCAAATGAATGAATGTCAAGTCCAGACTGGTAACTTAGCTTTAACTCAGGTCTCTCTGGCTCACACTACAAACATTAGGAGAGGTCACAGTTTCTCCCGAAAGGCGCAGCATCGATTGCGATCGCAAATTATTAAACAACTATAAGAAGTGAGGATAGTAGTTTTATCGGCCGTATAGCCTCGTAAACATTCGCTTGCTAACTAAATTAACAAGCATGGTGTCACGCGCGCACAGGCAAGCAAAAATAATTCTCACATGATGACCGCTGACACTCGCTGTCAAACGCTGGCGTGAGAAAGAACAGCAACAGCAGCGAGGTTTTTGACCTTCGTGCTGCCTCTCGCTTCAGCGTACGCGAACTAAGGGTGGCGAGAACACAGTGTACACGAAGCTATGAGCCCTCGGGCACCTGGACTCTTTACTCATCGCAGATCGATTTCAAGATAGGGCTCGTGCGGTCGGGCTCAGCCGCGCCATACGCCGTTGCCGCCGGAGTTGCAAGCAGTGAGTGCTCTAACGTAACTTTTACAGTGGTTCTACCTCTAGTAACTATAAACCGGCTTCCTCCCGACTTCAATAAACCATTATCCTCTCGTTAACATGATGATTAGGACTGTCTACGTATTAAAGACCGCTTCTGTGAAGCTTCCTGAGAACCTATATGAAACACGGCATCGTCGCCAACTCACGCGATTCAATTCAAACTAGACAATCGCGTACTCTACAGACACATTTACACCTCCTGACGGTCGACGTTCTGTACCCTACCACGCTGCCTTCGCGCTCACATCGTTAATGCCTTTCACGGCCATATGACTGCTGGTTATCTTGGTTTTCATAAAGCCTATGACTACATTAGAAGTCGTTTCTACTGGTCGACTCTTTCTACTAGCGTAGCGATGTACGCCGCATCCTGCGCCCTTTGTCAGCGTTGGCAGTGTCCAACTTCTGCGCCAGCCGCACAGCTGCAACCAGTTCGGTGTTCCACCGCAGGATTTGAGATCGTGGGCGTCGTTTCCATAGGCGCCTATTCATCACTTTCGCTGGCAAACGATGAGTATAGTGACTGTCGTTGACCACGTTCTCAGATAGCTTCTGTGATTTCTGGCTCTGCTTGGGAAGTTGCTACTTTCGTTCTTCAAGCCATAATACTGCGCCATGGCGCTCCTCGTTTCCTGCTGGATTCCTCTCACAGCCGCTAGGTGAAGTGCTCTGAGCTTCCAGCACCGGCCACAGAACAGCTAGAACCTGTTCTGTGGCTGCAGAACAGCTACACAGAAGCCAGACACACAGAAGCCAGACAACAGGAACACAAGATTCTTTACGACGCATACCATCGCGTCGTATTTTCCCGTCCTGGTGACGAGTTGTTGCAACTGACCCGTGTAGGAACTCCTGGCTTGTGTGACTAGCCCCAGCCCCGTTTCATCGTCCCGTACATACTGTATGCAGAAGCAGACTTCTCCTGTCAATTATCGCGTAACTACTCTCGTTGCTCCAACTGACCGCAGTTGCCTTGATGACGAGGTCGCGCCCGTTTCCATAATGCAGCCCTTCACGCGGTGTTCCCTTTGCCTTGAGCTGCTACCAGGATTGCTGCGGCTCTCCCGTGCGGGCTAGATACGTGTGCGCATTTATTATGTGCTTCATCCTCATCTGTATTATATCATCTTTATCATCATACGTTTCTCTTTTCATTTTATGGCCCGTGTGTGGCCGTCATCATCGCGGCTTACTTTGGGTCTTGGCGGAGCATCTCGGGCCAATTAAAGGTTGTCCTAACTGCTGCTTCTCAACGTTATTAAAATTCTTGAAAGGTCCTGAAAGCTACAATCAATCTTCTATGCTCCAGGTGACAGAACATAAAAAAAGAGAAACTATATTCAGAGAAAGCTGTTAGAATGTAGAACTCTGAACAGCTACGTGCTTTAAATCACTGTATATACGCAGCAGGATAAAAAAACTATGGCACATAGGCGCGCGAACTACGAAAATGGAGTTGTATGGTAGTTCTTGTTGACGGACATTTTAATTAATCTCAATGGACACCCGAGTCGACCAGCTGCTGCCTTTCTGCTATTGAAGGAAGAACGTAAATACCAAGGAATTTATTCGTGACACTGCACTCAGCTTGATTATAAAAGAAAGTTTGCACCGGCATCGTACGAGGCCCACAACGGCCAGCGCTGAGTAAGTTGGCTACCAAAACAAATGCAAAATATTTCAGTTTCAGCTATAATGCCCTGAAAACCTTTCAAAAATGTTTTCCTTCGCTTTTAACCAGAGCAGCTCGGTGTAATTTTGTTTAGGTTTACAACTGGCCATCACGAGTTCTTTAATACCGTTCTTTGCAAATATGTAGCCTTGAAAAAAATTCTGAATACAGGCCTCCTTATAATCTAATTACTCTCTGGCAATATGTTTTATCTTCATTGAGTTACAGAGTGCTACCGTAATAACAAAGCTTGAGTACATAGCTTAGTATATGTAGCAGGAACCCAATTTTCTTTTATGAATAGGCTCACAATAGTTTCCGTCTATAAAATTTTCCTTTGTGTCCAGAATCATTCCTATAGTTCACTTCGTTATAGCGAATAACTCGTGCAAGCTCTCGTAAACTGTACATGTGTTTGATTGTTATTGTTATTGAATACATAGTTGAATTAGTCTGAATGAGCAGCATCACAACCACAACAATGATAGCGTAGGTTGAACGCCGTTATAACAGTGCCGAAGCGCTGTAATCGCCATCAAATTCATGTTTTCAATTAGGTATTTACATTTCGCCGTTTCATCGCGTGGACGGTGCAGCTCACCTTTGGCAGTGGCTGGATCAGCCAGCTCGTCTTCGAGCATCTCCCGGCAGCATTCCCGAGCAGCGAGGCAGCAGCTGTTCCAGCGGTCGGCGTAGAACCCCTTCTTGAACGTTTCCACGATACTCGCGTCGCTTGCGTTACCATAGGGCTGGAAGCATTCACCGCCACACTCTCTGCGGCACAACCTGCCACCGCGACAGTACCTGCACGGGAACGCCAATACCGACAAGCTTAGGTGGTGGCCACAAGGCACTTCAACGTGGATCTATTCTCGACGTCACAGATGTATTCTCGACGTAGCGCCGACGTAGCACCAATTCTTCGCTCGGTTCTCAATTCTTCGCTCGGTTCTTGAGAACCGAGCGAAGAATTGGACTAGGCTAGACAAACACGAGTTGCGGTGAATATATTGTGTTTGCCTTGGTCGCAGTGTGTGTTTGTTTAGTCCAATGCCGTTCTTCGCACAGTTCCCAAGAAGTAACGTAATACGTACTAACAAGCTCGGTTTCAAGCCCTTCTTTATTCTAAGCTACTCGCACGCATAAATGACAGAAATATATCTAATGTAATTTGTACAGCTTCAAATGATAACAATAGTGAGATAATTCAGTCAGTGTCAGATCAAGGTCATTTTTCAAGGCAGGTGTCTATGTTGGCGGTGCGCTTGGCATGCCATTGGCGGTGATCTTGACGAAACTGCGCCATGACTAAAAATGGCCGACGTCGCAAAGAGTAAAATCACGTCAACAAATGCTCGGATCGATAACGCATTTCTCAGAGAGGCTCCTGTAACGAAAATACCGTAGTGGCCTTGAAAAGAAAATTTAGTACAGTTTGGTTTGGGTGGGAATCGAACCCAGGCCTCTCTTTTTTTTTTTTTTTTTTTGAACACGGCTGCTAGATGGTTCTGGATTACTAAGGCTGTACCTATTGCGTGCCTGATTGCACACGTCACGTGGTCACAGAGACGCGCTCGTGCCACTGCTCGCGCGTTCGTCGTCGTCTTCTTCCACACATGGCTCCGACGACGCTCATCATGCCAGCGTGCCCATACTGCTCTTCCCTCTGTGAATCCGCTGACGGCACTGGCCCACTATACCAGTAGGTGCGGCAATTTTGATGAGTTCTATCATGCGCTCCAATGAACAGTTGCCACAATTCTTCATAAACGTATCTTAATCGTGACAAAAAGTGTGCCCAGTGTGCAGTCAGGCTTTTGCCTTAACGTTTTACAAACGTGTAATACTTGTTTAACATATTGTGAAAAAGAGCTGCACTGATGCACAACATATGTCGAAAATACTTTCCATGCAGTTTCCCGCCACAGCTATTGCCACACATTCAAGTTGCAACATCGTGTAGTGTGGTTTGGGTTCCCAGATCTGTTTGTGAAGAAGTAAGACTCGGAGCCGTCACGGAGCCATGGTTCATAATTAGGTCGTACCATCGCTGGAGTTCCAAACAATTACTTCGGTTATCGTAGCGGTTGGCAACCCAGTACCCTTTCATCAAAAGGCGCCTGCAGCTGCCCACCCCCCCGCCCCAAGAAAAAAAAGAAAGAAACAGTAATTGCGGGGTCACCATCACAAGCCTATTTGTTCCCAAGAGCTATTTCCCAATGGGTGGCCGTATCAGATAGGGACGTATTCGCTATCGCCCGAGCCCGCAGTCCGCGTTTACGAACCACCGTAGTGTGCGAACTGCCTCACTCATGTAGGCCATCACCCAAAATTACGAAGCAATTTGCAGACCAAAGTGGTTCGCAAGGGCATACATCGGCCACCGCAACACACCGAGGTACCCTTGGCCTAGACGACGTGTTCAGCATTAATGGTGGTCCCACTGGCCGTCCGGTTCTGCAGTAATTACTGAATAGATTCTTTCCGCATCTTCTACGAAGAAGAAGGAGTTTTCAAAACTTCATGCAAGTCTTAGCTGTAGGCCAGGGCTGAATTCACAAAGCTCTTTGTTCGTAAGTGCTGTGAGCGATTGGCCTGCCGCCTTGGCAAATAATATGCCCACCATCTAGATCGATTGACACTAGCTTTTATGAAGAGAAAGATCTCCATTGGCAATACAGGCCCTGATCTGCCCAAATGACCGAATAATACTATTATTATAAAAAAGTTTATTTATAAACTATTTAATTATAAAATTTTAATTTTAATTTAAATATTTAATTATAAAAGTATATTTATAAAAAAGTTTCAAGCATGACATAATTATAATTGCACATAATTATAATTGACACTTTGGCAGCAGCAGCGGATCTGCGCACAGCCTATACTAAACCACTGTCTACTGTTTTTCAGCTCATGTCGTCGGTGCATTGCCTCGTGTCACGGGAGGACGGTGGCCAGCGCGGGAGTCACTGGTGACTCGCTTGTATAACGTTGACGCATCGCCCTGTATCAAATCAGGGCAGGACTTTTATCATCCAGGTGGTGTTTTTTTCGTGCTGACCCGCTGTGAGCGCCGCCTGGATTACTATTTGGCTCGGGCAACGCCGGGTGTACTGAACCACACTTTGGCAGCAGCAGCGGATGTGCGCACAGACTATTAAACCACTGTCTACTGTTTTTCAGGTCAGTGCTGTTACTGTTTCTTTTCTTCCTCAGCGTTTTTGTTGCTTTCTTCTGCTACTGCCGAGGTGTTTGGTCATGTCACCAGCCGACATGGAAAAACATTTCAAAGATATGAAACAAGAATTTCGTGAGATGCGTACTGCCCTCGAGAAAGAGCTGCGCAAGGAAATACGCGACGTGAGAACACGCCTTGAATATTTTATTAAGTTTGAAGAAATGTCGGTCCAGTGCTCGCAGCTTGGAAAATGATGAGTTAAAGGCTCAGAATGACGTTCTCAAAACTGAATGCGATCAACTGAAGAAACTGGTTCTCAACAATGAACGTAGAACTACCGCCCTATAGCAGTGTCCGCGAAATCGATATACTGAGGTGAAAAACGTGCCTGTTGTGGAGGGTGAACAGTTTATCAAGGTCTTTCAGAAAATTGGTGAAGCAGTCAGCGAGTCCGCGATGGAAGATGACATTGAACTTTACCATCGAGCGACTGCAAAAGATGGCTCTTGCCCACAAATTGTACAATTCAACAGCTGGTCAAAGCGTGACGCCGTATTGGAGAAGGCAAAAATGCGTTTAACAGCCAATATTGGTTGGCCGGGAAAGACTTTTCTCTATGTAAATGAGCGCCTATACCAGCAGTTGAAAAAGCAACTTGGACAAACTGTTGCCCGCAGGAAGGAAGTCGAATGGAGATTTGCCTGGTCGAAGGGCGGCAAATTTTTTGCGCGAAAGGATGAGAAGTCACGAGTGCTTCAGATAACAAGTGAAAACGATCTAGAAAAGATCGTATAAACTCGTTTCTTGAATTTCATCTTAAAAAAAAAGCAATATCGCTGCTGATTTTCTAACGCCATACGAGTTGAGTCTATCGCTGTCCGAAAAAAAAAAAAAAAAACGTCGCATGTCCTTCCTTCATGTGAACGCACAATCAGCCAGAAACAAGGCAGACGAGATAACGATACTGCTTGAATCGTTTGAATTCTCTTTTGACGTCATCATGGCTACCGAAACCTGGTATCGCCACGAGTCTGAAGTTCTTGGTAAGCAAGTTATGCTACTTATTTCTTGAACCGGGGTGATAAAATGGGTGGTGGCGTTATGCTTTTAGTAAAGGATCTGTTTCAGTGTGAAATAGTTGAGCCTTTTTATATGATTACTGACGATTACGAGGTGTTGACCGTGAAAAGTAGTTCGGAATTTTTTACTGCGATATACCGCCCTCCTAAATGCAACGCGTCTACCTTTCTTGCGTTTTTGGACACTCTCCTGTCGTGGGCCAACGAAAATGATTGCCACCTTACTATCGGTGGAGATCTAAATATTGACGTGCTAACTTCCAGCCCCCAGTGCCTTGAACGTTGAGATATCTTGGAATCCAACGCATTTACAAATGTTATAAAAGAACCTACTCGATTCCATGCTCATTCCTGCACACTTATTATATACGTCATTATAACAATTAACATAATGCACCTATTTGTGCTGGTGTCCTTAAAACACATATTAGTGACCATCTACCTGCATACGTAATTTTAAGCCAAAAGATAAATTTCAATTGAAGAATGCAAAGCCACCACCTCCACAATTCCGGTACATATGCCCAAGCACTATTGAAATGTTTACTGCATGTATATGCAGGATAAAATGGGACGCAGTTTTCCGTGAAACCGATGCGCACACAGCCTATAATGTCTTTATTGAAACTTTCATAGAAGTCTATAACAAGTGCTTTCCAATCAAAACAAAAAACGGTCACGCAAGGCAAGGAAACCTTGGATTACTTCAGAGTGTCTTAAAGCTATAAAATTTAAAAAATGCACTTTACGAGCGCTTTTTAAAATCTAGAGACAAAGAAGACTTTGAGACATTTTGAAAACACAGAAGTACTACAAATTCTCTCTTAAGGAAAAGCAAACTTGATTATTTCAGTTAGATGGGGGCGAAGTGCGAAAACACCCGTGTACTTAGATTTAGGTGCACGTTAAAGAACCCCAGGTGGTCCAAATTTTTGGAGTCCTCCACTACGGCGTGCCTCATAGTCAGATCATGGTTTTGGCATGTAAAACCCTGTAATTTTTATTATTTCAGTAACCTCTTTCCCCCTGAAAAAAATTAAAAATCTGAAGCCGCCTGGAAAAAGTTAAACATGTTGCTTAATCCAAGCTCGGAGAGCAACACATACCCGAATAAACTTACCGTGGACAACGAGATCCTCACTGGTTATGAACTTTACGAAGCATTTAATAAATTCTTTACCTCCATTGGAGAGAGCTCACATGACAATAATTTTGCCCGGTACATGGGCACGCAAATAAGCGAAAGTGCATTTCTGTTTCCGGTAACTACCCAGGAGGTTACCGCTCATTTCATGTCCCTGAAGAACAGCAGGTGTTGTGACGCTGACGGCCTGGAAATTCGGCCAATTAAACATGTTATTCATATTATATCCTCTGTCTTAGAATATATCATTAATTTATTGCTTTCATTAGGCACTTTTCCTAGGCATCTTCAGATAGCCAAAGTTTCTATTATTTTCTAGGGTGCAAACAAAAATAACACATCAAATTATAGACCCATTTTTATTCTGCCAGTGTTTTCTAAAGTGATTGAAAAACTAATACATAAACGAATGGTTTCATTCTTAACCAAGCACCACATTATGATGCCTTTTCAGTTTGGTTTCACAAAGCAGCGTTCAACCGAAACTGCGCCACTAACGCAAAGAGAAATCATACTGGATCCATTCAAAAAGGAAACATATACACTTGGAATTTTCGTTGACTTCTCAAAAGCCTTGGATAGAATTAACCACATTACACTAATTAAAAAACTAGACCACAATGATTTCCGGGGTAACTTTTTAAATGTCCGAAAATCGTGTTTCGAATACCGACAGCAAGAAGTTGAAATAAAGGGCTACGCGTCAAATTTTAAAGAGTTATCAAATGGCGTTCCCCAAGGTAGTATTCTGGTTTCGCTACTTCTCAATATTTATGTAAATGATTTGGTGAACATATATAATAGTACAACGTTCATTATTTGTGCAGACGATACAAGCTGTTTTTTAGAGACTTCGATTTGCATAAACTTGTGGACAAAGCAAACGATGTCTTGAAATCACTCAACACATGGAGCATAAGAAATTCGTTAATTATAAACATCTCTAAAACAAAATCAGCACTCTTTCATCCCAAAAATAAGCCCGTAAACTGCGATTTAACCCTAGCGATTGGCCCGGAAACAATTAAAATTGAACCTATAGTGAAAACTCTGGGAGTGATTTTTCACGAAAATATGTTACGGAACAATCAGGCTGAGCTTTGTTCACTCTAAACCTTTCTCGTATCGTAGGTGTCCCTATCACGTCCGCGCTTTCTCTTGTCGCAAAGAATCAAAGTCCTACTATATAACTTCTCTATTCTTATCTACACTAAGTTATTGCGATCTAGTATGGGGCACTACAACGGGAAAGAACTTAGGCAGAATATATAGACTACAGAAAAAGCTACTACGCATAATGAACAGGAGGCTCCACGCCGATGCACAAACTCTGAACCCATTTTGAAGACCCTAAACTTACGTAGCCGATGCCTAGAAATTTACAATTCGACATTAGCGTACAGTTTTTAACAACCGATGAACCTGGCCGTAATCACGCGAGACTCTGATGATTGGAAAATTCCTTAAACACGTACCAACTATGGGGGCCAAATTATGAATTATTTACTGCCACAAACACTAGTTTTTCCACAAAAAAATGAATGCTACCATTCTTTTTCTACAAATATTTTTTATTTGCGTTTCAGAACAAAAGCAATATAATACTCAAATACATAATTGCCACTGTATTATAAATACTTATGATTTCATGTTGCTGTTTGCTATGTGTTAAATTGTGTGACAGCCCTTGCCAAGCCTTGATGGCTTTTTGCTTTCACCCCACAGCATCACTGTTGTGACTGTTGTACTTTCGCCTCTGGTGGTGAAATAAATTCATTTGATTTGAGAAAATACCTCACCTATTCACATTATTGTACACTCCTACAATCCTGCTTTCATTGTTGGTCGCAAAATGGTAGTGTTTTTTTTTTTTGTAATCTAGTGTTATCGACAGACGGTAGATTACTGCAATTAGTCAACCTCTGTAACCAAAACGAAGAATTAAATAAAAAGAAAAAGTGCTTACGTCAGCCTAGAGGCGTTCTTGAAGGCCAGGTTTGGCATGTACTTGTAGCAACGCGCACATGTGAGCTGGCTGAAAAGTTGCGGCTCCAGGTACAGCTGGCTCTCCATGCGGCAGGTACCAGGAACCCTCTCGTACATTGACCTTCGTGCCCACGCCACTTTCATGTAGCTGGCAGTCATCTGCAAATTATTATTGCAACGACAATGAATTGCACTCTGGAGAATGCTTCCGATGAATCATACAAGACCACACGTCATTCTGCGAGTGGTAGATTTCTTACTTCTGGTCAAATATGCCAACGGCAAGACTTCAGTTTTATGCGTGACCCATATATTGCAGGCGACGTTCGGCAAAATCAGTGTATATTTGTCCATCCTTCCTAGTTCCTTGCGAAGCTTGAAATTCTTTAAAACTATACAGTCGTAGTAAACACGTAAATGGGTAGTAGAACCACCATTGCTTTTCTTGCACCCAGGACTATACAGGAAATTATGTTGAAGTTCAAAAGCTTGATAAAAAAGTGTATTTCTGGCTTGATAAAAACCCACGTAAAAATGTAGTCTAACTTCTTGGTGCCCCATAAGTGACACGTCATTATGTGTACAACATAGCTAAAACAAGGTACCATTACATATGACCCCTCGTCAGTGTTCTGTTGAAGCATTGAA